>NW_027013565.1:7500-65000 GCF_036934945.1 Oncorhynchus masou masou | reverse complement strand
AGTGTTACTAGAATAGAGCTGAGTCCTATATAGTGTTACTAGACCAGAGCTGAGTCCTATATAGTTTTACTAGACCAGATCTGAGTCCCAGTTAGCAGCCTATTCCCTATATAGTGTTACTAGACCAGAGCTGAGTCCTATATAGTGTTACTAGACCAGATCTGAGTCCCAGTTAGCAGCCTACCCCTATAGAGTGTTACTAGACCAGAGCTGAGTCCTATATAGTGTTACTAGACCAGAGCTGAGTCCCAGTTAGCAGCCTATTCCCTATACAGTGCACTACTGTTTAGCAGGGTCCATAGAGTAATATTTAGGATCAAGCCTGTTGCTGCTCATTGTACACTCCAGTGAGGAGGATTTCCAGTGCTGTCTGGGCTGCTGGCTGGGCTGCTGGCTGGGCTGCTGGCTGGGCTGCTGGCTGGGCTGCTGGCTGTGCTGCTGGCTGGGCTGCTGGCTGGAATGCTGGCTGGGCAGCTGGCTGTGCTGTTGGCTGGGCTGCTGGCTGGGCTGCTGGCTGGGCTGCTGGCTGGGCTGCTGGCTGGGCTGCTGGCTGTGCTGCTGGCTGGGCTGTTGGCTGGGCTGCTGGCTGGGCTGCTGGCTGTGCTGTTGGCTGGGCTGCTGGCTGGGCTGCTGGCTGGGCTGTTGGCTGGGCTGCTGGCTGGGCTGCTGGCTGGGCTGCTGGCTGTGCTGCTGGCTGGGCTGCTGGCTGGGCTGCTGGCTGGGCTGCTGGCTGTGCTGTTGGCTGGGCTGCTGGCTGGGCTATTGGCTGGGCTGCTGGCTGGACTGCTGGCTGGGCTGTTGGCTGGGCTGCTAGTTGGGCTGCTGGCTGGGCTGCTGGCTGGACTGCTGGCTGGGCTGCTGGCTGGGCTGCTGGCTGGGCTGTGCTGTTGGCTGGGCTGCTGGCTGTGCTGCTGGCTGGGCTGCTGGCTTGGCTGGGCTGCTGGCTGTGCTGCTGGCTGGACTGCTGGCTGGGCTGCTGGCTGTGCTGCTGGCTGGGCTGCTGGCTGGACTGCTGCAGAGAGACACTTTTATGAGTTAGTATTTAAACAACTTGGTGTTTGGGTGACTACACACACAAACACACACTTGCAAGAGTGAGCGCAGGCAGGCACGCACGCACACACACACGTACACACAGATATACACACACACAAACACACACACACACACACACACACACACACACACACACACACACACACACACACACACACACACACACACACACACACACACACACACACACAGAGTGGGAGAGGGGGAGGAGACAGAACAGAGAGAGTGGAAGAGGGGGAGGAGACAGAACAGAGAGAGTGGGAGAGGGGGAGGAGACAGAACAGAGAGAGTGGAAGAGGGGGAGGAGACAGAACAGAGAGAGTGGGAGAGGGGGAGGAGACAGAACAGAGAGCGTGGGAGAGGGGGAGGAGACAGAACAGAGAGAGTGGAAGAGGGGGAGGAGACAGAACAGAGAGAGTGGGAGGGGGAGGAGACAGAATAGAGAGAGGGGGAGAGGGGGAGGAGACAGAACAGAGAGAGTGGAAGAGGGGGAGGAGACAGAATAGAGAGAGTGGGAGAGGGGGAGGAGACAGAATAGAGAGAGTGGAGAGGGGGAGGAGACAGAACAGAGAGAGGGGAGAGGGGGAGGAGACAGAACAGAGAGAGTGGAAGAGGGGGAGGAGACAGAATAGAGAGAGTGGGAGAGGGGGAGGAGACAGAACAGAGAGAGTGGGAGAGGGGGAGGAGACAGAACAGAGAGAGGGAAGAGGGGGAGGAGACAGAATAGAGAGAGTGGGAGAGGGGAGGAGACAGAACAGAGAGAGTGGAAGAGGGGGAGGAGACAGAACAGAGAGAGTGGGAGAGGGGGAGGAGACAGAACAGAGAGAGTGGAAGAGGGGGAGGAGACAGAACAGAGAGAGTGGGAGAGGGGGAGGAGACAGAACAGAGAGAGTGGGAGAGGGGGAGGAGACAGAACAGAGAGAGTGGAAGAGGGGGAGGAGACAGAACAGAGAGAGTGGGAGAGGGGGAGGAGACAGAATAGAGAGAGGGGGAGAGGGGGAGGAGACAGAACAGAGAGAGTGGAAGAGGGGGAGGAGACAGAATAGAGAGAGTGGGAGAGGGGGAGGAGACAGAATAGAGAGAGTGGGAGAGGGGGAGGAGACAGAACAGAGAGAGTGGGAGAGGGGGAGGAGACAGAACAGAGAGTGGAAGAGGGGGAGGAGACAGAATAGAGAGAGTGGGAGAGGGGGAGGAGACAGAACAGAGAGAGTGGGAGAGGGGGAGGAGACAGAACAGAGAGAGTGGAAGAGGGGAGGAGACAGAATAGAGAGAGTGGGAGAGGGGGAGGGAGACAGAACAGAGAGAGTGGAAGAGGGGAGGAGACAGAATAGAGAGAGTGGGAGAGGGGGAGGAGACAGAACAGAGAGAGTGGGAGAGGGGAGGAGACAGAACAGAGAGAGTGGAAGAGGGGGAGGAGACAGAATAGAGAGAGTGGGAGAGGGGGAGGAGACAGAACAGAGAGAGTGGAAGAGGGGAGGAGACAGAACAGAGAGAGTGGGAGGGGGAGGAGACAGAACAGAGAGAGTGGGAGAGGGGGAGGAGACAGAACAGAGAGAGTGGGAGAGGGGGAGGAGACAGAACAGAGAGAGTGGGAGAGGGGGAGGAGACAGAACAGAGAGAGTGGGAGAGGGGAGGAGACAGAATAGAGAGAGTGGGAGAGGGGGAGGAGACAGAACAGAGAGAGTGGGAGAGGGGGAGGAGACAGAACAGAGAGAGTGGAAGAGGGGGAGGAGACAGAATAGAGAGAGTGGGATAGGGGAGGAGACAGAACAGAGAGAGTGGGAGAGGGGGAGGAGACAGAACAGAGAGAGTGGAAGAGGGGGAGGAGACAGAATAGAGAGAGTGGGAGAGGGGGAGGAGACAGAACAGAGAGAGTGGAAGAGGGGGAGGAGACAGAACAGAGAGAGGGGAGAGGGGGAGGAGACAGAACAGAGAGAGTGGAAGAGGGGGAGGAGACAGAACAGAGAGAGTGGGAGAGGGGGAGGAGACAGAATAGAGAGAGTGGGAGAGGGGGAGGAGACAGAATAGAGAGAGTGGGAGAGGGGGAGGAGACAGAATAGAGAGAGTTGGAGAGGGGAGGAGACAGAGTAGAGAGAGGGAGAGGGGGAGGAGACAGAACAGAGAGTGGGAGAGGGGGAGGAGACAGAACAGAGAGAGTGGGAGAGGGGGAGGAGACAGAACAGAGAGAGGGGAGAGGGGGAGGAGACAGAGTAGAGAGAGTGGGAGAGGGGGAGGAGACAGAATAGAGAGAGTGGGAGAGGGGAGGAGACAGAATAGAGAGAGTGGGAGAGGGAGGAGACAGAATAGAGAGAGTCGGAGAGGGGGAGGAGACAGAGTAGAGAGAGTGGGAGAGGGGGAGGAGACAGAATAGAGAGAGTGGGAGAGGGGGAGGAGACAGAATAGAGAGAGTTGGAGAGGGGGAGGAGACAGAGTAGAGAGAGTGGGAGAGGGGGGAGGAGACAGAACAGAGAGAGTGGGAGAGGGGAGGAGACAGAATAGAGAGGGGGGAGGGGGAGGAGACAGAACAGAGAGAGTGGGAGAGGGAGGAGACAGAATAGAGAGAGTTGGAGAGGGGGAGGAGACAGAATAGAGAGAGTTGGAGAGGGGAGGAGACAGAGAGAAAATAGAGAGAGTGGGAGAGGGGGAGGAGACAGAACAGAGAGAGTGGAGAGGGGGAGGAGACAGAGACAAAATAGAGAGAGTGGGAGAGGGGGAGGAGACAGAACAGAGAGAGTGGGAGAGGGGGAAGAGACAGAACAGAGAGAGTGGGAGAGGGGGAGGAGACAGAGACAGAACAGAGAGAGAGGGAGAGGGGGAGGAGACAGAACAGAGAGAGTGGGAGAGGGGGAGGAGACAGAGACAGAACAGAGAGAGAGAGGGAGAGGGGGAGGAGACAGAACAGAGAGAGTGGGAGAGGGTGAGGAGACAGAACAGAGAGAGTGGGAGAGGGGGAGGAGACAGAACAGAGAGAGTGGGAGAGGGGGAGGAGACAGAACAGAGAGAGTGGGAGAGGGGGAGGAGACAGAACAGAGAGAGTGGGAGAGGGGGAGGAGACAGAACAGAGAGAGTGGGAGAGGGGAGGAGACAGAACAGAGAGAGTGGGAGAGGGGGAGGAGACAGAACAGAGAGAGTGTATCAAATATGAAACTGATTCAACAAGATCTCACGGTCTCACCAATTTGACTTCAGACCCTGACGTTTATCCATGTCTCTACAAACGTCAAATCTCGAAGTTGCTCCAAATGTCAGATTTGCAGGTGTTTGTGACAACCTAAGGTTATCCTGCTGCTGCTAATTCTGAATGGTTCAATTAAGGGTTAATGTTTGGGGTTAAGGTATTAATTCTGAATGATTCAGTGAAAGGGTTTAACGTTTGGGGTTAAGGCATTCATTCTGATGGTAATAACCCCATCATGCCCTATCAAAACCCAGTCTACTAGATGGTTATAACCCCACCATGCCCTATCAAAACCCAGTCTACTAGATGGTAATAACCCCACCATGCCCTATCAAAACCCAGTCTACTAGATGGTAATAACCCCACCATGCCCTATCAAAACCCAGTCTACTAGATGGTAATAACCCCACCATGCCCTATCAAAACCCAGTCTACTAGATGGTAAAAACCACACCCACCATGCCCTATCAAAACCCAGTCTACTAGATGGTAAAAACCCCACCCACCATGCCCTATCAAAACCCAGTTTTCTAGATGGTAATAACCCTACCATGCCCTATCAAAACCCAGTCTACTAGATGGTAATAACCCCACATATCCCTATCAAAACCCAGTCTACTAGACGATAATAACCACACCATGCCCTATCAAAACCCAGTCTACTAGATGGTAATAACCCAGTCTACTAGATGGTAATAACCCCACCAGACCCTATCAAAACCCAGTCTACTAGATGGTAATAACCCAGTCTACTAGATGGTAATAACCCCACCATGCCCTATCAAAACCCAGTCTACTAGATGGCATTAACCCCATCATGCCCTATCAAAACCCAGTCTACTAGATGGTAATAACCACACCATGCCCTATCAAAACCCAGTCTACTAGATGGTAATAACCCCACCATGCCCTATCAAAACCCAGTCTACTAGATGGTAATAACCCCACCATGCCCTATCAAAACCCAGTCTACTAGATGGTAATAACCCCACCATGCCCTATCAAAACCCAGTCTACAAGATGGTAATAACCCCACCATGCCCTATCAAAACCCAGTCTACTAGATGGTAATAACCCCATCCACCATGCCCTATCAAAACCCAGTCTACTAGATGGTAATAACCCCACCATGCCCTATCAAAACCCAGTCTACTAGATGGTAATAACCCCACCATGCCCTATCAAAACCCAGTCTACTAGATGGTAATAACCCCACAATGCCCTATCAAAACCCAGTCTACTAGACGATAATAACCACGCCATGCCCTACCAAAACCCAGTCTACTAGATGGTAATAACCCAGTCTACTAGATGGTAATAACCCCACCATGCCCTATCAAAACCCAGTCTACTAGATGGTAATAACCCAGTCTACTAGATGGTAATAACCCCACCATGCCCTATCAAAACCCAGTCTACTAGATGGTAAAAACCCCACCCACCATGCCCTATCAAAACCCAGTTTTCTAGATGGTAATAACCCTACCATGCCCTATCAAAACCCAGTCTACTAGATGGTAATAACCCCACAATGCCCTATCAAAACCCAGTCTACTAGACGATAATAACCACACCATGCCCTATCAAAACCCAGTCTACTAGATGGTAATAACCCAGTCTACTAGATGGTAATAACCCCACCAGTCCCTATCAAAACCCAGTCTACTAGATGGTAATAACCCAGTCTACTAGATGGTAATAACCCCACCATGCCCTATCAAAACCCAGTCTACTAGATGGTAATAACCACACCATGCCCTATCAAAACCCAGTCTACTAGATGGTAATAACCCCACCATGCCCTATCAAAACCCAGTCTACTAGATGGTAATAACCCCACCATGCCCTATCAAATCCCAGTCTACTAGATGGTAATAACCCCACCATGCCCTATCAAAACCCAGTCTACAAGATGGTAATAACCCCACCATGCCCTATCAAAACCCAGTCTACTAGATGGTAATAACCCCATCCACCATGCCCTATCAAAACCCAGTCTACTAGATGGTAATAACCCCACCATGCCCTATCAAAACCCAGTCTACTAGATGGTAATAACCCCACAATGCCCTATCAAAACCCAGTCTACTAGACGATAATAACCACGCCATGCCCTATCAAAACCCAGTCTACTAGATGGTAATAACCCAGTCTACTAGATGGTAATAACCCCACCATGCCCTATCAAAACCCAGTCTACTAGATGGTAATAACCCAGTCTACTAGATGGTAATAACCCCATCATGCCCTATCAAAACCCAGTCTACTAGATGGTAATAACCCCACCATGCCCTATCAAAACCCAGTCTACTAGATTGATTTTCCGGTTCCGGTTGGAGCGAGCGGTCGCATCTACACTTCGGTCCGCAGGTAGTATAACTTTTCATTACATTTCATTACATTTCGTTATAGTACAACGGTTTGATTTGTCTTATCTTAGCAATTTCTTCTTAGCTAGCTACATAGCCGTCTTTGTATTAACGACAATTGCATATTATCGTATTTCGTCGTCCTAACGTATCTGCCCAGCAGCTAGCTAAGCAGCTAGCTAACATCCACTGTCCACTAGCACTGTAGAAACTATTACACTCAACTGAACGACTCGATTAGCGTAGTGTCAGCTAGCTACATAGTTGTCTTCGCTGTCTTTGTATCCAAGATAATTGTACAGTTTAGAGTGTGTAGACTTAGAGTGATTATCTTAATTTACCGAGGTTAGCTAGCCAGCTATTTGTCGTCCTTAACGTAGGAAATGCTGCTAGCTAGCTAGCCAACAGCTAGCCAACCTCTACCGAATTGAACTCCAACTACCCGGTCAACATTCCGCGTCGCTCCACAGGTAGTATCACATCTTTCATTTCACTTCATTACAGTACAACGGTTTGATTTGTTTGATCGTAGCTAGCCAGCTACATAGCCGTCTTTGTATCTAAGACAATTGTGTAGTCTAGAGCGATTTTCTAGGTTAGCTGGCCAGCTATTGTCGGTCTTTCAACGTAGCTAGCCAGCTAGCCCCGAATAGCAGCACTGTAGTAACTATTACAGTACAACGGTTTGTTTTGTTTGATCGTAGCTAGCTAGCTACATAGCCGTCTTTGTATCTAAGACAATTGTGTAGCCTAGAGCGATTTTCTAGGTTAGCTGGCCAGCTATTGTCGTTCTCTTAACGTAGCTAGCCAGCTAGCCCCCGAATAGCAGCACTGTAGTAATTATTACAGTACAACGGTTTGTTTTGTTTGATCGTAGCTAGCTAGCTACATAGCCGTCTTTGTATCTAAGTCAATTGTTTAGCCTAGAGCGATTTTCTAGGTTAGCTACATCGCAGCCACTACCAGCTAGCCTACTCCAGCAGTACTGTACCATTTCAATCATTTTAGTCTATAAGATTCTTGCTACGTAAGCTTAACTTTCTGAACATTCGAGACGTGTAGTCCACTTGTCATTCCAATCTCCTTTGCATTAGCGTAGCCTCTTCTGTACCCTGTCAACTATGTGTCTATCTATCCCTGTTCTCTCCTCTCTGCACAGACCATACAAACGCTCCACACCGCGTGGCCGCGGCCACCCTAATCTGGTGGTCCCAGCGCGCACGACCCACGTGGAGTTCCTGGTCTCCGGTAGCCTCTGGAACTGCCGATCTGCGGCCAACAAGGCAGAGTTCATCTCAGCCTATGCCTCCCTCCAGTCCCTCGACTTCCTGGCACTGACGGAAACATGGATCACCACAGATAACACTGCTACTCCTACTGCTCTCTCTTCGTCCGCCCACGTGTTCTCGCACACCCCGAGAGCTTCTGGTCAGCGGGGTGGTGGCACCGGGATCCTCATCTCTCCCAAGTGGTCATTCTCTCTCCTCCCCTTACCCATCTATCTATCGCCTCCTTTGAATTCCATGCTGTCACAGTTACCAGCCCTTTCAAGCTTAACATCCTTATCATTTATCGCCCTCCAGGTTCCTCGGAGAGTTCATCAATGAGCTTGATGCCTTGATAAGCTCCTTTCCTGAGGACGGCTCACCTCTCACAGTCCTGGGCGACTTTAACCTCCCCACGTCTACCTTTGACTCATTCCTCTCTGCCTCCTTCTTTCCACTCCTCTCCTCTTTTGACCTCACCCTCTCACCTTCCCCCTACTCACAAGGCAGGCAATACGCTCGACCTCATCTTTACTAGATGCTGTTCTTCCACTAACCTCATTGCAACTCCCCTCCAAGTCTCCGACCACTACCTTGTATCCTTTTCCCTCTCGCTCTCATCCAACACTTCCCACACTGCCCCTACTCGGATGGTATCGCGCCGTCCCAACCTTCGCTCTCTCTCCCCCGCTACTCTCTCCTCTTCCATCCTATCATCTCTTCCCTCTGCTCATACCTTCTCCAACCTTTCTCCTGAGTCTGCCTCCTCAACCCTCCTCTCTTCCCTTTCTGCATCCTTTGACTCTCTATGTCCCTATTCCTCCAGGCCGGCTCGGTCCTCCCCTCCCGCTCCGTGGCTCGATGACTCATTGCGAGCTCACAGAACAGAGCTCCGGGCAGCCGAGCGGAAATGGAGGAAAACTCGCCTCCCTGCGGACCTGGCATCCTTTCACTCCCTCCTCTCTACATTTTCCTCCTCTGTCTCTGCTGCTAAAGCCACTTTCTACCACTCTAAATTCCAAGCATCTGCCTCTAACCCTAGGAAGCTCTTTGCCACCTTCTCCTCCCTCCTGAATCCTCCTCCCCCTCCCCCCTCCTCCCTCTCTGCAGATGACTTCGTCAACCATTTTGAAAAGAAGGTCGACGACATCCGATCCTCGTTTGCTAAGTCAAACGACACCGCTGGTTCTGCTCACACTGCCCTACCCTGTGCTCTGACCTCTTTCTCCCTCTCTCTCCAGATGAAATCTCGCTCTTGTGACGGCCGGCCGCCCAACAACCTGCCCGCTTGACCCTATCCCCTCCTCTTCTCCAGACCATTTCCGGAGACCTTCTCCCTTACCTCACCTCGCTCATCAACTCATCCCTGACCGCTGGCTACGTCCCTTCCGTCTTCAAGAGAGCGAGAGTTGCACCCCTTCTGAAAAAACCTACACTCGATCCCTCCGATGTCAACAACTACAGACCAGTATCCCTTCTTTCTTTTCTCTCCAAAACTCTTGAACGTCGGGGTCCTGTGTGGCTCAGTCGGTAGAGCATGGCGCTTGCAACGCCAAGCGTCGTGGGTTCGATTCCCGCTGGGACCACCCATATGTAAAAGTAGTGGCCCCAGCCGACTTGTAAGTCGCTTTGGACAAAAGCGTCTGCTAAATGGGATATATTATTATTTATTATTATTTAACGTGCCGTCCTTGGCCAGCTCTCCCACTATCTCTCTCAGAATGACCTTCTTGATCCAAATCAGTCAGGTTTCAAGACTAGTCATTCAACTGAGACTGCTCTTCTCTGTATCACGGAGGCGCTCCGCACTGCTAAAGCTAACTCTCTCTCCTCTGCTCTCATCCTTCTAGACCTATCGGCTGCCTTCGATACTGTGAACCATCAGATCCTCCTCTCCACCCTCTCCGAGTTGGGCATCTCCGGCGCGGCCCACGCTTGGATTGCGTCCTACCTGACAGGTCGCTCCTACCAGGTGGCGTGGCGAGAATCTGTCTCCTCGCCACGCGCTCTCACCACTGGTGTCCCCCAGGGCTCTGTTCTAGGCCCTCTCCTATTCTCGCTATACACCAAGTCACTTGGCTCTGTCATAACCTCACATGGTCTCTCCTATCATTGCTATGCAGACGACACACAATTAATCTTCTCCTTTCCCCCTTCTGATGACCAGGTGGCGAATCGCATCTCTGCATGTCTGGCAGACATATCAGTGTGGATGACGGATCACCACCTCAAGCTGAACCTCGGCAAGACGGAGCTGCTCTTCCTCCCGGGGAAGGACTGCCCGTTCCATGACCTCGCCATCACGGTTGACAACTCCGTTGTGTCGTCCTCCCAGAGCGCTAAGAACCTTGGCGTGATCCTGGACAACACCCTGTCGTTCTCAACCAACATCATGGCGGTGGCCCGTTCCTGTAGGTTCATGCTCTACAACATCCGCAGAGTACGACCCTGCCTCACACAGGAAGCGGCGCAGGTCCTAATCCAGGCACTTGTCATCTCCCGTCTGGATTACTGCAACTCGCTGTTGGCTGGGCTCCCTGCCTGTGCCATTAAACCCCTACAACTCATCCAGAACGCCGCAGCCCGTCTGGTGTTCAACCTTCCCAAGTTCTCTCACGTCACCCCGCTCCTCCGCTCTCTCCACTGGCTTCCAGTTGAAGCTCGCATCCGCTACAAGACCATGGTGCTTGCCTACGGAGCTGTGAGGGGAACGGCACCGCAGTACCTCCAGGCTCTGATCAGGCCCTACACCCAAGCAAGGGCACTGCGTTCATCCACCTCTGGCCTGCTCGCCTCCCTACCATTGAGGAAGTACAGTTCCCGCTCAGCCCAGTCAAAACTGTTTGCTGCTCTGGCCCCCAATGGTGGAACAAACTCCCTCACGACGCCAGGACAGCGGAGTCAATCACCACCTTCCGGAGACACCTGAAACCCCACCTCTTCAAGGAATACCTAGGATAAGATAAGTAATCCTTCTCACACCCCCCCTTAATGATTTAGATGCACTATTGTAAAGTGGCTGTTCCACTGGATGTCAGAAGGTGAATTCACCAATTTGTAAGTCGCTCTGGATAAGAGCGTCTGCTAAATGACTTAAATGTAAATGTAAATGTAGATGGTAATAACCCCACCATGCCCTATCAAAACCCAGTCTACTAGATGGTAATAACCCCACCATGCCCTATCAAAACCCAGTCTACTAGATGGTAATAACCCCACAATGCCCTATCAAAACCCAGTCTACTAGACGATAATAACCACACCATGCCCTATCAAAACCCAGTCTACTAGATGGTAATAACCCAGTCTACTAGATGGTAATAACCCCACCATGCCCTATCAAAACCCAGTCTACTAGATGGTAATAACCCCACAATGCCCTATCAAAACCCAGTCTACTAGACGATAATAACCACACCATGCCCTATCAAAACCCAGTCTACTAGATGGTAATAACCCCACAATGCCCTATCAAAACCCAGTCTACTAGATGGTAATAACCAAGTCTACTAGATGGCAATAACCCCACCATGCCCTATCAAAACCAAGTCTACTAGATGGTAATAACCCCACCATGCCCTATCAAAACCAAGTCTACTAGATGGTAATAACCCCACCATGCCCTATCAAAACCCAGTTTACTAGATGGTAATAACCACACCATGGCCTATCAAAACCCAGTCTACTAGATGGTAATAACCCCACCCACCATGCCCTATCAAAACCAAGTCTACTAGATGGTAATAACCCCACCATGCCCTATCAAAACCCAGTCTACTAGATGGTAATAACCCAGTCTACTAGATGGTAATAACCCCACCAGACCCTATCAAAACCCAGTCTACTAGATGGTAATAACCACACCATGGCCTTTCAAAACCCAGTCTACTAGATGGTAATAACCCCACCATGGCCTATCAAAACCCAGTTTACTAGAGCGTAAAAACTTGTTTGTCCTCCGAAATACACACTCACTCACTCACACACACACACACACACACACACACACACACACACACACACACACACACACACACACACACACACACACACACACACACAGTGAATTAGAAGGTGAATCACCGGGGGCACTACAGCATTAGAAACAGATGTTTATAGATTTATTCTTACCTTCTGGGAGCTTGAAACTGCAGAACAACACAAAGTCAACAAGCAGGAGGCCCAGACACTCTTTCCCTCCTTCTCTCCTTTTTCTCCTTCCTTCTCTTCTTCTCTCTTTCCATTCTTCCCTTCTCTCCTTCCGGTATCTCTTTCTCTCCTTCCCTTATCTCCTACCCTCCTTCTCTTCCTCCCTTCTCTCCTTCTCTTCTGTCCTTCCCTTCTCCTCTTCTCTCCTTCCCTTCTCTCCTTCCAGTATCTCTTTCTCTCCTTCCCTTATCTCCTACCCTCCTTCCATTCTTCCCTACTCTCCTCCCTTCTCTCCTTCTTTCTCTCCTTCTCTCCTTCCCTTCTCTCCTTCCATTCTTCCCTTCTCTCTTTCCCTTCTCTCCTTCTCTCCTTCCATTCTCTCCTGCTCTCCTTATCTCCTACCCCCTTCCTTTCTCTCCTTCCTTTCTATTTTTCTCCTTCCTTTCTCTCCTTCTCTCATCTTCTCTCATCCTAATAAATGAGGTTGGGTCTCTAAAACCACTGAGGTTGCTGGCACCTTAATTGGGGAGGACTGGCTCGTGGTAATGGCTGGAGCGCGAATGGGTGAAATGCTATCAAATACATCAAGCAGATGGTTTTGACGGAGCATTTAATCTGCTCCGTTCCAGCCATTTACTATGAGCCTGTCCTCCCCACAGCAGCCTCCGCTGCTCTCAACCAATTAAAACCAGAGCTGAGAAGCATCAGTACTGTCGGAGCCGGTAGTTAGTGGGCGCAGCTGATGCTGCAGTTGTTGTAACCAGGGACCTTAACAAAGGACCATTCCATTAGGATCACTTCTATTCCCAGACTGCAGACCAATTAGTAAACACACAGATTAGACTGAAATCAAACAAACAGGAGGAGAAGAGTGAGAGTGAGAGAGAAGGGGAGAGAGAGAGAGAGAGAGAAGGGGAGAGAGAGAAGGAGGGAGAGTGCGAGAGAGAGAGAAGGGGAGAGAGAGAGAGAGAGAGAGAGAGAAGGGGAGAGAGAGAAGGATGGAGAGCGTGAGAGAGAGAGAGAGAGAAAATGCAGCAGTCGTTGTAGGACTCTGGCAAAGGAATTGCACTTTACTATTAGGATCACTTCTATTCCCAGACTGCAGACCAATTAGCAAACACACAGATTAGGCTGAAATCAAACAAACAGGAAAGGGAGAGAGAGAGAGAGAGAGAGAGTGGGAGAGGGTGAGGGGAGAGAGAGCTGTTTGCTGATGATCTGGTGCTTCTGTCACCAACCAAGGAGGGCCTATAGCAGCACCTAGATCTTATGCACAGATTCTGTCAGACCTGGGCCCTGACAGTAAATCTCAGTAAGACCAAAATAATGGTGTTCCAAAAAGGTCCAGTCACCAGGACCACAAATACAAATTCCATCTAGACACTGTTGCCCTAGAGCACACAAAAAACTATACATACCTTGGCCTAAACATCAGCGCCACAGGTAACTTCCACAAAGCTGTGAATGATCTGAGAGACAAGTCAAGAAGGGCATTCTATGCCATCAAAAGGAACATAAATTTCAACATACCAATTAGGATTTGGCTAAAAAAACTTGAATCAGTCATAGAGCCCATTGCCCTTTATGGTTGTGAGGTCTGGGGTCCGCTCACCAACCAAGACTTCACAAAATGGGACAAACACCAAATTGAGACTCTGCATGCAGAATTCTGCAAAAATATCCTCCGTGTACAACGTAGAACACCAAATAATGCATGCAGAGCAGAATTAGGCCGATACCCACTAATTATCAAAATCCAGAAAAGAGCTGTTAAATTCTATAACCAGCTAAAAGGAAGCGATTCCCAAACCTTCCACAACAAAGCCATCACCTACAGAGAGATGAACCTGGAGAAGAGTCCCCTAAGCAAGCTGGTCCTGGGGCTCTGTTCACAAACACAAACACACCCTACAGAGCCCCATGACAGCAGCACAATTAGACCCAACCAAATCATGAGAAAACTGTCAGGATTTGGCCAGGGTTGTTCCGGGTTTTGGTCACTAGATGCCCCCATTGTGCTTTTTGACCTTATGTTTTTTCCCTTGTTCCCCATTATTATTTGCACCTGTGCCTCGTTTCCCCTGATTGTATTTAAACCCTTAGTTTCCCTCAGTTCTGTGCTCTGTGTTTGAATGTTAGCACCCAGCCCTAGTGTTCTGTGTATTCTTGTCGATTCCGGTGGATGCTCTTGTGGAATTCTGTTTTTGTTTTTTTGAGTATCTCTTGAGGCTTTTTTGTGCTATTCCTACCACCTTTTGGATTTACCATTTTTGTATTGAAGGACTTCTCTTTTTTACTTTATTAAATTCACCGTCTTAAGTACTGCTGTGTCTGCCTCATCTTCTGGGTTCTGCTGACTATTCGTGGCTCAGTTGGTTAAGTTACTGTTTCTCACTCCGGAGACCCAGGTTCGTAACCGGGTCCTGACAAAAACAAAAAGATAATTACTTGACACATTGGAAAGAATTAACAAAAAACCAGAGCAAACTAGAATGCTATTTGGCCCTACACAGAGAGTACACAGCGGCAGAATACCTGACCACTGTGACTGACCCAAAATTAAGGAAAGCTTTGACTATGTACAGACTCAGCGAGCATAGCCTTGCTATTGAGAAAGGCCGCCGTAGGCAGACATGGCTCTCAAGAGAAGACAGGCTATGTGCTCACTGCCCACAAAATGAGGTGGAAACTGAGCTGCACTTCCTAACCTCCTGCCCAATGTATGACCATATTAGAGAGACATATTTCCCTCAGATTACACAGATCCACAAAGAATTCGAAAACAAATCCAATTTTGAAAAACTCCCATATCTACTGGGTGAAATTCCACAGTGTGCCATCAGAGCCGCAAGATTTGTGACCTGTTGCCACGAGAAAAGGGCAACCAGTGAAGAACACGCACCATTGTAAATACAACCCATATCTATGCTTATTTATTTTATCTTGTGTCCTTTACCATTTGCACATTGTAAAAACACTGTTTATATATATATATATATATATATATATATATAATACGACATTTGTAATGTCTTTATTGTTTTGAAACTTCTGTATGTGTGATGTCTACTGTTAATTTTTATTGTTTATTTCACTTTATATATTATATACCTTACTTGCTTTGGCAATGTTAACACATGTTTCCCATGCCAATAAAGCCCCTTGAATTGAATTGAATTGAGAGGGAGAGAGCGGAGGGGGGAGAGAGAGAGGGAGAGAGGGGAGGGGGAGAGATAGAGAGAGAGAGAGGGAGAGAGAGAGGGAGAGAGTGATGGAAGGGGTAGAGAGAGAGGGAGGGAGAGAGCGAGAGGGAGAGAGAGAGGGAAGGAGAGAGCCGAGCGAGAGGGAGAGAGAGAGAGGTGAGGCAGTGAGAGAGAGAGGGAGAGAGGGGAGGGGAGAGAGAGAGAGAGAGAGAGAGAGAGGGAGAGAGGGGGAGGGGGAGGGGGAGAGAGAGAGGGAGAAGGAGAGAGAGAGGAGAGAGGAGAGAGGGAGAGAGGGAGAGAGAGAGGAGAGAGAGAGAGGAGAGAGAGAGAGAGGAGAGAGAGATAGAGAGAGAGATGGGGAGAGGGTGAGGGGAGAGGGAGGAAGAGAGGGAGAGAGAAAGAGGGAGTGAGAGCGAGAATGAACAGGACATGTATGAATCCTATGAAAGGGGAAAGTGGGATACCTCGTCAGTTATACATGAATGTGTCTTCCATATTTAACCCCTCAACCTGACTGTACTGCATAATGAGAGTATTCAGACCATCCTGATTGTTTTCCCACATGTTGTTACGTTATTGCGTTACGCCTTATTCCAAAATAGATTAAATCCTCATCAATCTACACACAAAACCCCATAATGACAAAAACTGTTGTTTTGAAATTTTTGCTAACAAAAATTACGGGTTATTGTGATGTCATTACGGGTTATTGTGATGTCATTATGGGGATTTGTGATGTCATTACGAGGTATTGTGTGTAGATTTGATACCACCTCTGTGTGTGTATATATACAAAAAAACGAAAAACTGAAATATCACATTTACTTAAGTACTCAGACCCTTTACTTTACTTGGCAGCGATTACAGCCTCGAGTCTTCTTGGGTTTGACGCTACAAGCTTGGCACACCTGTATTTGGGGAGTTTCTACCATTCTACTCTGCAGATCCTCTCAAGCTCTGTCAGGTTGGATGGGAAGCATTGCTGCACAGCTATTTTCAGGTCTCTCCAGAGATGTTCAGGTCCATATTATATACACTCATCCTGCGTGGCGCAGTGGTCTAAGACACTGCATCTCAGTGCAAGAGGCGACACTGCGGTACCTGGTTTGAATCCAGGCTGCATCACATCCTGCTGGGATTGGGAGTCCCATAGGGGCGGCACACAATTGGCCCAGCGTCGTCTGGGTTTGGCCTGGGGTAGGCCGTCATTGTAATTCAGAATTTGTTCTTATACTGACTTGCCTAGTTAAATAAAGGTTAAGTGGCTCTGTGGGTCTCTGGATGGAAGGTAAACTGTCATACTTTGCTTCGCTACGTTCGTCTTTCCCTTGATCCTGTCTAGTCTCCCATTCCCCCCCCGCTGAAAAAACCCTCCCCAAAGCATGATGCTGCCAAAACCAATGGTGACAGGTTTCCTCCACATGTGATGCATTCAGGCCAAAGAGATCAATATTTTCTTCATCAGACCGGAGAATCTTGTTTCTCATGAGTCCTTTAGATTCCTTTTGGCGAACTCCAAGCGTGATGCCTTTTACTGAAGAGTGGCTTCTGTCTATCTCCTCTACAAGTTAAGACCTGATTGGTGGAGTGCTTTGGAGATGGTTGTCCTTCTGGAATGTTCTCCCATCTCCACAGAGGAACTCTGGAGCTCTGTCAGAGTGACCATCAGGTTCTTGGTCACCTACCTGACCAAGGCAGCTTTCACCCCAGATTGCTCAGTTTGACCGGGCGGCCAGCTCTAGGAAGAGTCTTGGTGGTTCTTGGGGACCTTCAATGCTGCAGAGATTTTGGGGTATCCCTTCCCCAGATCTGTGCCTTTATCCTGTCTTGGATCTCTACAGACAATTCCTTCAACCTCATGGCTTGGTGTTTTTCTCTGACATGCACTGTGAACTGTGTGACCTCATACAGACAGGTGTGTGCCTTTCCAAATCATGTCCAATCAATTTGAATTGACCACAGGTGGACTTCAATCAAGTTGTAGAAACATCTCAAGGATGATCAATGGAAACGGGAGGCACCTGAGCTCAATGTCGAGTCTCAAATCAACGGGTTACGTACTTATGTAAATAAGCTGTTTCTGTTATTTTTTAAATTATACATACAAAAAAAATGTAAAACCTGTTTTTGCTTTGTCATTATGGAATAGTGTGTGTAGATTGATTTTGTATTTATTTAATCCATTTTAGAATAGGGCTGTAACACAACAAAATGTGTAAAAAGGGAATGGGATACTTTCCGAATGCATCTGATTGGCTGCTGCATATGCAGATGTGATTCTGATTGGCTGCTGCATATGCAGATGTGATTCTGATTGGCTGCTGCATATGCAGATGTGATTCTGATTGGCTGCTGCATATGCAGATGTGTATTGTGATTGGCTTCTAAATACACTGAGTATAGCAAACATTAGAAACACTTTCCTAATATTGAGTTGCCCCTCCCCCTTCTGACCCCAGAACAGCCTCAATTCTAATCTAATATTGAGTTGCCCCTCCCCTTCTGACCCCAGAACAGCCTCAATTCTAATCTAATATTGAGTTGCCCCTCCCCCTTCTGACCCCAGAACAGCCTCAATTCTAATCTAATATTGAGTTGCCCCTCCCCCTTCTGACCCCAGAACAGCCTCAATTCTAATCTAATATTGAGTTGCCCCTCCCCTTCTGACCCCAGAACAGCCTCAATTCTAATCTAATATTGAGTTGCCCCACCCTTCTGACCCCAGAACAGCCTCAATTCTAATCTAATATTGAGTTGTCCCTCCCCTTTGACCCCAGAACAGCCTCAATTCTAATCTAATATTGAGTTGCCCCTCCCCTTCTGACCCCAGAACAGCCTCAATTCTAATCTAATATTGAGTTGCCCCTCCCCCTTCTGACCCCAGAACAGCCTCAATTCTAATCTAATATTGAGTTGTCCCTCCCCTTTTGACCCCAGAACAGCCTCAATTCTAATCTAATATTGAGTTGCCCCTCCCCCTTCTGACCCCAGAACAGCCTCAATTCTAATCTAATATTGAGTTGCCCCACCCCCTTCTGACCCCAGAACAGCCTCAATTCGTCAGGACTCTACAAGGTGTCAAAAGTGTTCCGCAGGGATTCTGGCCCATGTTGACTCTAATGCTCCCACAACACTTGTGTCAAGTTGGCTGAATCTCCTTTGGGTGGTTGACCGTTCATGACACACACGGGAAACTGTTGAGCGTGAAAAAAACCCAGCAGCATTGCAGTTCTTGGCACAAATCGATGCGCCTGGCAAGCTACTGCCATGCCCTGATCTTTTGTCTTGCCCATTCACCCTCTTTAATGACTGACTTCATTGTCCCCATGGGGACATGTTGTTGCAGTGTCATGTACACGTTTAAAATGGCGTTTTAATACAAAACAAATTGACAACAGTTATAATAGTTACATAGCAATAAAAAGAGAGTAGCCTGCTGGCCTTACTGGGTGGATAGGAACATTAACCCGAGCCCAGAGGGGAGTAGTTCAACGTTCAGGTACACAGGGTGGGGCTTAGGTCTAAAATTATTTGGTGAACCTTGCGCAGGGCCCTGACCTTAAATATCTCATCCAGGCCTGTCTGTCTGACTCCTAGTACCTTGCTGAAAGCCCTGACCTTAAAGATCTCATCCAGGCCTGTATGTTTGACTCCTAGTACCTTGGGGAGTGCCCTGACCTTAAAGATCTCATCCAGACCTGTCTGTTTGACTCCTAGTACCTTGGGGAGGGTCCTGACCTTAAAGATCTCATCCAGGCCTGTCTGTCTGACTCCTAGTACCTTGGGGAGGGTCCTGACCTTAAAGATCTCATCCAGGCCTGTCTGTTTGACTCCTAGTACCTTGGGGAGGGCCCTGACCTTAAAGATCTCATCCAGGCCTGTCTGTTTGACTCCTAGTACATTGGGGAGGGCCCTGACCTTAAGGATCTCATCCAGGCCTGTCTGTTTGACTCCAAGTACCTTGGGGAGGGTCCTGACCTTAAAGATCTCATCCAGGCCTGTCTGTTTGACTCCTAGTACATTGGGGAGGGCCCTGACCTTAAATATCTCATTCAGGCCTGTCTGTTTGACTCCAAGTACCTTGGGGAGGGTCCTGACCTTAAAGATCTCATCCAGGCCTGCCTGTTTGACTCCTAGTACCTTGGGGAGGGTCCTGACCTTAAAGATCTCATCCAGGCCTGTCTGTTTGACTCCAAGTACCTTGGGGAGGGTCCTGACCTTAAAGATCTCATCCAGGCCTGCCTGTTTGACTCCTAGTACCTTGGGGAGGGCCCTGGCCTTAAGGATCTCATCCAGGCCTGTCTGTTTGACTCCTAGTACCTTGGGGAGGGTCCTGACCTTAAAGATCTCATCCAGGCCTGTCTGTCTGACTCCTAGTACCTTGGGGAGGGCCCTGACCTTAAGGATCTCATCCAGGCCTGTCTGTTTGACTCCTAGTACCTTGGGGAGGGTCCTGACCTTAAAGATCTCATCCAGGCCTGTCTGTTTGACTCCTAGTACCTTGGGGAGGGCCCTGACCTTAAAGATCTCATCCAGGCCTGTCTGTCTGACTCCTAGTACCTTAGAGGGTCCTGACCTTAAAGATCTCATCCAGGCCTGTCTGTTTGACTCCTAGTACCTTAGAGGGTCCTGACCTTAAAGATCTCATCCAGGCCTGTCTGTCTGACTCCTAGTACCTTAGAGGGTCCTGACCTTAAAGATCTCATCCAGGCCTGTCTGTCTGACTCCTAGTACCTTGGGGAGGGCCCTGACCTTAAAGATCTCATCCAGGCCTGTCTGTTTGACTCCTAGTACCTTGCTTGCTGAATAATCCTTCTCAGCATGTTTCTCTGGCTGACAGTGTCATTGCCAAACCAACAAACAATACAACATGTTTAAATAGTCACAATTAAATATTTGAAAAAAAGAGTCTGTACAGTACAGTCAACATTAAAATATCTCAAGTTTTTGAGAGTTTCTGTTGAATATTTGTTGGCACACAGTCCATGTTTCAATTGTCTCAAGGCTTAAAAATCAGTCTTTAACCAGGTCTCCTCCCCTTCATCTTTAACCAGGTCTCCTCCCCTTCCTCTTTAACCAGGTCTCCTCCCCTTCCTCTTTAACCAGGTCTCCTCCCCTTCCTCTTTAACCAGGTCTCCTCCCCTTCCTCTTTAACCAGGTCTCCTCCCCTTCCTCTTTAACCTGGTCTCCTCCCCTTCCTCTTTAACCAGGTCTCCTCCCCTTCCTCTTTAACCAGGTCTCCTCCCCTTCCTCTTTAACCTGGTCTCCTCCCCTTCCTCTTTAACCAGGTCTCCTCCCCTTCCTCTTTAACCAGGTCTCCTCCCCTTCATCTTTAACCAGGTCTCCTCCCCTTCCTCTTTAACCAGGTCTCCCCCCCTTCCTCTTTAACCAGGTCTCCTCCCCTTCCTCCTTAACCAGGTCTCCTCCCTTCCTCTTTAACCAGGTCTCCTCCCCTTCCTCTTTAACCAGGTCTCCTCCCCTTCCTCTTTAACCTGGTGTCCTCCACTTCATCTTTAACCAGGTCTCCTCCCCTTCATCTTTAACCAGGTCTCCTCTCCTTCATCTTTAACCAGGTCTCCTCCTTCCTCTTTAACCAGGTCTCCTCCCCTTCCTCTTTAACCAGGTCTCCTCCCCTTCCTCTTTAACCAGGTCTCCTCCCCTTCCTCTTTAACCTGGTCTCCTCCTTCCTCTTTAACCAGGTCTCCTCCCCTTCCTCTTTAACCAGGTCTCCTCCCCTTCATCTTTAACCAGGTCTCCTCCCCTTCATCTTTAACCAGGTCTCCCCTTCCTCTTTAACCAGGTCTCCTCCCCTTCCTCTTTAACCAGGTCTCCTCCCTTCCTCTTTAACCAGGTCTCCTCCCCTTCCTCTTTAACCAGGTCTCCTCCCCTTCCTCTTTAACCTGGTGTCCTCCACTTCATCTTTAACCAGGTCTCCTCCCCTTCCTCTTTAACCAGGTCTCCTCCCCTTCCTCTTTAACCAGGTCTCCTCCCCTTCCTCTTTAACCAGGTCTCCTCCCCTTCCTCTTTAACCAGGTCTCCTCCCCTTCCTCTTTAACCAGGTCTCCTCCCCTTCCTCTTTAACCAGGTCTCCTCCCCTTCCTCTTTAACCTGGTGTCCTCCACTTCATCTTTAACCAGGTCTCCTCCCCTTCCTCTTTAACCAGGTCTCCTCCCCTTCCTCTTTAACCAGGTCTCCTCCCCTTCATCTTTAACCAGGTCTCCCCCTTCATCTTTAACCAGGTCTCCTCCCCTTCATCTTTAACCAGGTCTCCTCCCCTTCATCTTTAACCAGGTCTCCTCCCCTTCATCTTTAACCAGGTCTCCTCCCCCTTCATCTTTAACCAGGTCTCCTCCCCTTCATCTTTAACCAGGTCTCCTCCCTTCATCTTTAACCAGGTCTCCTCCCCTTCATCTTTAACCAGGTCTCCTCCCCTTCATCTTTAACCAGGTCTCCTCCCCTTCATCTTTAACCAGGTCTCCTCCCCTTTATCTTTAACCTGTCTCCTCCCCTTCATCTTTAACCAAGTCTCCTCTCCCTTCATCTTTAACCAGATCTCCTCCCCTTCATCTTTAACCAAGTCTCCTCTCCCTTCATCTTTAGCCAGGTCTCCTCCCCTTCATCTTTAACCAGGTCTCCTCCCCTTCATCTTTAACCAGGTCTCCTCCCCTTCATCTTTAACCAGGTCTCCTCCCCTTCATCTTTAGCCAGGTCTCCTCCTCTTCATCTTTAACCAGGTCTCCTTCCCTTCATCTTTAACCAGGTCTCCTCCCCTTCATCTTTAGCCAGGTCTCCTCCTCTTCATCTTTAACCAGGTCTCCTTCCCTTCATCTTTAACCTGTCTCCTCCCCTTCATCTTTAACCTGTCTCCTCCCCTTCATCTTTAACCAGGTCACCTCCCCTTCATCTTTAACCTGTCTCCTCCCCTTCATCTTTAACCAGGTATCCTCCCCTTCCTCTTTAACCAGGTCTCCTCCCCTTCATCTTTATCCTGGTCTCCTCCCCTTCATCTTTAACCAGGTCTCCTCCCCTTCATCTTTAACCAGGTCTCCTCCCCTTCATCTTTAACCTGGTCTCCTCCCCTTCATCTTTAACCAGGTCTCCTCCCCTTCATCTTTAACCTGTCTCCTCCCCTTCATCTTTAACCAGGTCACCTCCCCTTCATCTTTAACCAGGTCACCTCCCCTTTAGAGCAGGTGTTCCTAATGTTTTGTACACTCTGTGTTTGTGGATGTGTATCTGATTGGCTGCTGCATACACTATGTGTACAGAAAGTATGTGGACAAATTAGTGGATTCGGCTATTTCAGTCACACCTGTTGCTGAGAGGTGTATAAAATCGAGTACACAGAATTGCAATCTCCAAAGACAAATATTGGCGGTTAGAATGGCCTTACTCAAGAGCTCATTGACTTTCAAAGTGGCATCGTCATAGGATCCTTTCCAACAAGTCAGTTCGCCAGATTTCCGCCCTGCTAGAGCCGAACCCCGTTCAACTGGAAGTGCTGTTTTTGTGGAGTGGGAAAAACATAGGAAAAAACAACAGCTCGGTCGAGAAGTGCCAGGACACACAATCTCACAGAACAGGACTGCGTGTGATGAAACGTGTAGAGAGTAATAATCGTCTGTCCTCGGATGTAACACTCACTACAAACTGCATCTGGAAGCAGCTTCAGCACAAGAACTGTGAGCTTGTTGAGATGTGTATCCATGGCCGAGCAGCTGAACACAAGTGTTAATGTTCGAGACCCCAGGTTGTTACCAGTCTCCTCTATAGACCCCAGGTTGTTACCAGTCTCCTCTATAGACCCCAGGTTGTTACCAGTCTCCTCTATAGACCCCAGGTTGTTACCAGTCTCCTCTATAGACCCCAGGTTGTTACCAGTCTCCTCTATAGACCCCAGGTTGTTACCAGGCTCCTCTATTTTTTTATTTATTTTTTTTACCTTTATTTAACCAGGCAAGTCAGTTAAGAACAAATTCTTATTTTCAATGACGGCCTGGGAGCAGTGGGTTAACTGCCTGTTCAGGGGCAGAACGACAGATTTTGTACCTTGTCAGCTCGGGGGTTGAACTCTCAACCTTCCAGTTACTAGTCCAACGCTCTAACCACTAGGCTACACTGCCGGCCCATCAACTCCTCTCTCTATAGACCCCAGGTTGGGACCAGTCTCCTCTATAGAGGGGGTTGGTATTATCATCAACTACTCTCTCTCTCTGTGAGGGGTTTGGTATTATCATCAACTACTCTCTCTCTCCCTGTGAGGGGGTTGGTATTATCAAAACTGTCACAGCAGAGAGACTTCCTGTCTCTGCATTCAACTCAGGTAGATAAAACAACACATCACAGCACGATAAACATTAATGTAACTGTTAATGACAATGTTGTTGCAGTTTGGTTTGTATTTCTGTTTTTTCATACATTCTTATTTCTTTATCTTATTTGGTATATTGTCACTGTATTTTTTTAAATGTATTTTCTAATTTCATGTTGTAAATGTATTTTGTAATTTCATTTTGTAAATGTATTTTTGTCATTGTATTTTGTCATTTCATGTTGTAACTATTTTGTCATTTCATGTTGTAACCATTTTGTAATTTCATGTTGTAACTATTTTGTCATTTCATGTTGTAACTATTTTGTCATTTCATGTTGTAACTATTTTGTGATTTCATGTCGTAACTATTTTGTCATTTCATGTTGTAACTGTATTTTGTCAGTTGTGTGGTTTATCTTTACTATACTTTTGGGTTCCAGAAGTCCTCACAAGGACAGTTAAACAGCAGCAATTCTGACAAGTGGGGACATTTTCCCCCCAAAAGGAAAAAGTATATTTTAGGCACAGGGTTTAGGTTTAGGATTAGAATTAGGGTTTAGGTTTAGGATTAGAATTAGGGGTTAGGTTTAGGATTAGAATTAGGGGTTAGGTTTAGGATTAGGATTAGGGTTTAGGTTTAGGATTAGAATTAGGGTTCGGGGTTAGGGGTTAGGGGTTAGGTTTAGGTTTAGGGTTTAGGTTTAGAATTATGGGTTAGGTTTAGGTTTAGAATTAGGGTTTAGGTTTAGGATTAGAATTAGGGGTTAGGTTTAGGATTAGAATTCGGGGTTAGGTTTAGAATTACGGGTTAGGTTTAGGTTTAGAATTAGGGGTTAGAGGTTAGGGTTTAGGTTTAGGATTAGAATTAGGGTTTAGGTTTAGGATTAGAATTAGGGTTCGGGGTTAGGGGTTAGGTTTAGAATTAGGGGTTAGGTTTAGGTTTAGAATTAGGGTTTAGGTTTAGGATTAGAATTAGGGTTCGGGGTTAGGGGTTAGGTTTAGAATTACGGGTTAGGTTTAGAATTACGGGTTAGGTTTAGGTTTAGAATTAGGGGTTAGAGGTTAGGTTTAGGTTTAGAATTAGGGGTTAGGTTTAGGTTTAGAATTAGGGGTTAGGTTTAGGTTTAGAATTAGGGGTTATGTTTAGAATTCGGGGTTAGGTTTAGAATTAGGGTTTAGGTTTAGGTTTAGAATTAGGGGTTAGAGGTTAGGTTTAGGTTTAGAATTAGGGGTTAGGTTTAGGTTTAGAATTAGGGGTTAGGTTTAGAATTCGGGGTTATGTTTAGAATTAGGGTTTAGGTTTAGGTTTAGAATTAGGGGTTAGAGGTTAGGTTTAGGTTTAGAATTAGGGTTAGGTTTAGGTTTAGAATTAGGGGTTTGGTTTAGAATTCGGGGTTAGGTTTAGAATTGGGGGTTAGGTTTAGAATTCGGGGTTAGGTTTAGAATTGGGGGTTAGGTTTAGGTTTAGAATTAGGGTTAGGGGTTAGGTTTAGAATTAGGGGTTAGGTTTAGGTTTAGAATTAGGGGTTAGGTTTAGGTTTAGAATTAGGGTTAGGGGTTAGGTTTAGGTTTAGAATTAGGGGTTAGGTTTAGGTTTAGAATTAGGGGTTAGGTTAAGGTTTAGAATTAGGGGTTAGGTTTAGGTTTAGAATTAGGGGTTAGGTTTAGGTTTAGAATTAGGGGTTAGGTTTAGGTTTAGAATTAGGGGTTAGGTTTAGGTTTAGAATTAGGGGTTAGGTTAAGGTTTAGAATTAGGGGTTAGGTTTAGGTTTAGAATTCGGGGTTATGTTTAGAATTAGGGGTTAGGTTTAGGTTTAGAATTAGGGTTAGGGTTAGGTTTAGGTTTAGAATTAGGGGTTAGGTTTAGGTTTAGAATTATAGTTAGGGGTAAGGTATTTTATTAGAATCCCCATTAGCTGTTGCAAAAGCAGCAGCTACTCTTCCTGGGGTTCCACACAGAATACAGAACACAGAACACGAAACAGAATGACATCATACAGAACATCAATAGACAAGAACACCTCAATGACAGAACTACAGGGGTTTAGAGGAAATAGGATTTTGAATGGGAATAAATGTCCCCACCTGAACGGTAAAATAAACGTGTGTGTGTGTGTGTGTGTTTGTGTTCTCCCCAAGGGGGAGCAGTAGAGTCGGTCTAGGCTGCAGGCGCTCAACAGAGGAGAGAGAGGAGGGGGAGGATGCTGCCTCTGCAGGAACAGGAGAAAACAACGAGATGAGAAAAAATTAGGGCTAAAACTTGCTGAGACATTCAAAAGAAAAGAGAAGAGAGGGAGAGAGGGCTGGAGAGGGAGAGAGAGGGAGAGGGAGAGAGAGAGAGGGAGAGAGAGAGCGAGAGAGGGAGGGAGAGGGAGATGGGGAGAAATCCTTGTAGCGGCTTAATTGAAACAACCACATCACCACATGTGGACTGGAAAATAATGCCGCTCTTCTCTCTGTCTCTCTCTCTCTCTCTGTCTCTCTCTCTCTCTCTCCCTGTCTCTCTCTCTGTCTCTCTCTCTGTCTCTATCTCTCTCCCTGTCTCTCTCTCTGTCTCTCTCTCTCTCTCTGTCAGGATTTGGCCAGGGTTGTTCCGGTTTTTGGTCACTAGATTCCCCCATTGTGCTTTTTGACCTTTTGCTTTCCCTTGATCCCCATTATTATTTGCACCTGTGCCTCGTTTTCCCCTGATTGTATTTAAACCCTTTGTTTCCCTCAGTTCTTTGCTCTGTGTTTGTATGTTAGCACCCAGCCCTAGTATTCTGTGTACTCTTGTTGATCCCGGTGGACCTTCTTGTGGAATTCTGTTTTTTGTTCTTGTTTATTTATTTTTGAGTATCTTTTGAGGCTTTTTATGCTATACCTACCACCTTGTGGATTTACCTTTTTGTCTTGGAGGATTACCTTGTGGATTACCTGGTTCTTGTGGAATTCCTTTTGAGCTTGTGGAGTTACATGTTTTCCTGAAGGACTTCACTTTTTACTTTATTAAATACACCGTCTCAAGTACTGCTGTGTCTGCCTCATCTTCTGGGTTCTGCTGACTATTCGTGGCTCAGTTGGTTAAGTGACTGTTTCTCACTCCGGAGACCCTGGTTTGTAACCGGGTCCTGACACTCTCTCTTCCTCTCTGTCTCTCTCTCCTCTCCTCTTTCTCTCTTCAACCCCTCTCTCACCACGCTTTTCTCTTGCTCTCTCCTGATTCAAGGAAAGAGAGATTTGACCGAAGGGAGAATGGGGAGACAGGGACATCGGTAGACATTGGCAGCCTGTCTTGTAATGATCTTTCAGGCCCTTGTTGATAGGTCAACATGTGTTGTTTGTAAATGATGTGCGTTGTTTGTAAATGACGTCTGAGTGTTGCCGTGTGCCCCTGGCTGTCCGTACATTACAAGATAACAGTTCCGTCTGGTTTCCTTCATTCAAGGAAGTTTAAATGATTTATACGTAGAATGATAGCAGAGAGTAATGACCCACAATCACTTTAGTCACCAAGTACATTTACACATAGAATGATAGCAGAGAGTAATGAACCACAATCACTTTAGTCACCAAGTACATTTACACATAGAATGATAGCAGAGAGTAATGACCACAATCACTTTAGTCACCAAGTACATTTACACATAGAATGATATCAGAGAGTAATGAACCACAATCACTTTAGTCACCAGGTACATTTACACATAGAATGATAGCAGAGAGTAATGAACCACAATCACTTTAGTCACCAGGTACATTTACACATATAATGATAGCAGAGAGTAATGAACCACAATCACTTTAGTCACCAAGTACATTTACACATAGAATGATAGCAGAGAGTAATGACCCACAATCACTTTAGTCACCAGGTACATTTACACATAGAATGATAGCAGAGAGTAATGAACCACAATCACTTTAGTCACCAAGTACATTTACACATAGAATGATAGCAGAGAGTAATGAACCACAATCACTTTAGTCACCAAGTACATTTATACATAGAATGATAGCAGAGAGTAATGACCCACAATCACTTTAGTCACCAAGTACATTTACACATAGAATGATAGCAGAGAGTAATGAACCACAATCACTTTAGTCACCAAGCACATTTACACATAGAATGATAGCAGAGAGTAATGACCACAATCACTTTAGTCACCAAGTACATTTACACATAGAATGATATCAGAGAGTAATGAACCACAATCACTTTAGTCACCAGGTAGATTTACACATAGAATGATAGCAGAGAGTAATGAACCACAATCACTTTAGTCACCAGGTACATTTACACATATAATGATAGCAGAGAGTAATGAACCACAATCACTTTAGTCACCAGGTACATTTACACATATATTGATAGCAGAGAGTAATGAACCACAATCACTTTAGTCACCAAGTACATTTACACATAGAATGATAGCAGAGAGTAATGACCCACAATCACTTTAGTCACCAGGTACATTTACACATAGAATGATAGCAGAGAGTAATGAACCACAATCACTTTAGTCACCAAGTACATTTACACATAGAATGATAGCAGAGAGTAATGAACCACAATCACTTTAGTCACCAAGTACATTTATACATAGAATGATAGCAGAGAGTAATGACCCACAATCACTTTAGTCACCAAGTACATTTACACATAGAATGATAGCAGAGAGTAATGAACCACAATCACTTTAGTCACCAAGCACATTTACACATAGAATGATAGCAGAGAGTAATGACCACAATCACTTTAGTCACCAAGTACATTTACACATAGAATGATATCAGAGAGTAATGAACCACAATCACTTTAGTCACCAGGTAGATTTACACATAGAATGATAGCAGAGAGTAATGAACCACAATCACTTTAGTCACCAGGTACATTTACACATATAATGATAGCAGAGAGTAATGAACCACAATCACTTTAGTCACCAAGTACATTTACACATAGAATGATAGCAGAGAGTAATGAACCACAATCACTTTAGTCACCAAGTACATTTATACATAGAATGATAGCAGAGAGTAATGACCCACAATCACTTTAGTCACCAAGTACATTTACACATAGAATGATAGCAGAGAGTAATGAACCACAATCACTTTAGTCACCAAGCACATTTACACATAGAATGATAGCAGAGAGTAATGAACCACAATCACTTTAGTCACCAATCACATTTACACATAGAATGATAGCAGAGAGTAATGAACCACAATCACTTTAGTCACCAAGTACATTTACACATAGAATGATAGCAGAGAGTAATGAACCACAATCACTTTAGTCACCAAGCACATTTACACATAACCAGAATTTGACTTAGTGACTTGGTGTTGCCATCAACAGACAGGATACAGACAGACAGGATACAGACAGACAGGATACAGACAGACAGGACACAGAAGGAACATAGACAGACAGGATACAGACAGACAGGATACAGACAGACAGGATACAGACAGACAGGATACAGACAGACAGGATACAGACAGGATACAGACAGACAGGACACAGACAGACAGGATACAGACAGACAGGATACAGACAGACAGGACACAGACAGAACATAGACAGACAGGATACAGACAGACAGGATACAGACAGGATACAGACAGACAGGATACAGACAGACAGGATGCAGACAGACAGGATACAGACAGACAGGACACAGACAGACAGGATACAGACAGACAGGATACAGACAGACAGGATACAGACAGGACACAGACAGGATACAGACAGACAGGATACAGACAGACAGGATACAGACAGACAGGATACAGACAGACAGGACACAGACAGAACATAGACAGACAGGATACAGACAGACAGGATACAGACAGACAGGATACAGACAGACAGGATACAGTCAGGATACAGACAGACAGGATACAGACAGACAGGACACAGACAGACAGGATACAGACAGACAGGATACAGACAGACAGGATACAGACAGAACATAGACAGACAGGATACAGACAGACAGGATACAGACAGGATACAGACAGACAGGATACTGACAGGACACAGACAGACAGGATACAGACAGACAGGATACAGACAGGATACAGACAGACAGGACACAGACAGACAGGATACTGACAGGACACAGACAGGATATAGACAGACAGGACACAGACAGACAGGATACAGACAGGATACAGACAGGATACAGACAGACAGGACACAGACAGACAGGATACTGACAGGACACAGACAGGATATAGACAGACAGGATACAGACAGACAGGATACAGACAGGATACAGACAGACAGGATACAGACAGGACACAGACAGACAGGATACAGACAGACAGGACACAGACAGACAGGATACAGACAGACAGGATACTGACAGGATACAGACAGACAGGATACAGACAGGATATAGACAGACAGGATACAGACAGACAGGATACAGACAGGATATAGACAGACAGGATACAGACAGACAGGATACAGACAGGATACAGACAGACAGGATACAGACAGACAGGATACAGACAGGATACAGACAGACAGGATACAGACAGACAGGATACAGACAGGATACAGACAGGATACAGACAGACAGGATACAGACAGACAGGACACAGACAGGACACAGACAGGATACAGACAGACAGGATACAGACAGACAGGACACAGACAGGACACAGACAGGACACATACAGGATACAGACAGGACACAGACAGGATACAGACAGGACACAGACAGGATACAGACAATACACAGACAGGATACAGACAGCATACAGACAGGACACAGACAGGACACACACAGGATAAGACAGGATACAGACAGACAGGATACAGACAGACAGGATACAGACAGACAGGACACAGACAGGACACAGACAGGATACAGACAGGATACAGACAGACAGGATACAGACAGACAGGATACAGACAGGATACAGACAGGATACAGACAGACAGGATACAGACAGGATACAGACAGACAGGATACAGACAGACAGGACACAGACAGAACATAGACAGACAGGATACAGACAGACAGGATACAGACAGGACACAGACAGACAGGATACAGACAGACAGGATACTGACAGGATACAGACAGACAGGATACAGACAGGATACAGACAGACAGGATACAGACAGACAGGATACAGACATACCACCCGTACCTTAGAGAAGAGCATACCACCCGTACCTTAGAGAAGAGCATACCACCCATACCTTAGAGAAGAGCATACCACCCACACCTTAGAGAAGAGCATACCACCCGTACCTTAGAGAAGAGCATACCACCCGTACCTTAGAGAAGAGCATACCACCCGTACCTTAGAGAAGAGCAGACCACCCGTACCTTAGAGAAGAGCATACCACCCGTTCCTTAGAGAAGAGCATACCACCCGTACCTTAGAGAAGAGCATACCACCCGTACCTTAGAGAAGAGCATACCACCCGTACCTTAGACAAGAGCATTCCACCCATACCTTAGAGAAGAGCATACCACCCGTACCTTAGACAAGAGCATACCACCCGTACCTTAGAGAAGAGCAGACCACCCGTACCTTAGAGAAGAGCAGACCACCCGTACCTTAGAGAAGAGCATACCACCCGTACCTTAGAGAAGAGCATACCACCCGTACCTTAGAGAAGAGCATACCACCCGTACCTTAGAGAAGAGCATACCATCCGTACCATAGAGAAGAGCATACCACCCGTACCTTAGACAAGAGCATTCCACCCGTACCTTAGAGAAGAGCATACCACCCATACCTTAGAAAAGAGCATACCACCCGTACCTTAGAGAAGAGCATACCACCCGTACCTTAGAGAAGAGCATACCACCCGTACCTTAGAGAAGAGCATACCACCCGTACCTTAGAGAAGAGCATACCACCACCCGTACCTTAGAGAAGAGCATACCACCCGTACCTTAGAGAAGAGCATACCACCCGTACCTTAGAGAAGAGCATACCACCCGTACCTTAGAGAAGAGCATACCACCCGTACCTTAGAGAAGAGCATACCACCCGTACCTTAGAGAAGAGCAGACCACCCGTACCTGTCTGTGTCCTGAGCATACAACCCGTTATGGTTTCACAGACACAGGCCAAGGCACCATCCTTCCCCACCCAGCCCTCAAGGCTCCATTAAACTGTCAGCCCTTCAGAGAAACTGACCACCACAGCAGCAACCATTAAACTGTCAGCCCTCCAGGCGTGGGGAATGCAGGGTTTGTGGCTCAACAGACCACTCCACTGTGATGCACTGTGGACATGAGAACCTGTGCATCTGGAGCTTTTCTCCAGATCATTGGAAGTCAACTTGTCCAAAAACACGCGGGGACGCTATGCCAATCCCGGCGGTGAGAGACACCCACCGCGACAGCAGAGAAACTCACCACCACAGCAGCAACCATTAAACTGCCTTTAAACTGTGGGCGTCACAGGGAAAGGGGTGAAATGTGTTCAACTGTCTACCCCCAAGAAGGAATCTGACGATCTCGAGAAAATGTATGAGATTTTGTTCTCTGGTGCGAAAGAAGGAGAGAAAATTGTTCTGTTAGGTTCACAAGAGGCCTTTTCAGATTTGTTTTACACCTCTGTGTCTGTACATGGGAAAGTGCAGCTTAAGGACATGCTTGACACTGGGTCTATGGTGTGTACATTGAGAGAACATGCAGGCTTTCGCCTGCAATATCAGTTCTGTTAATACTCACAGACAATATTTTTACAGTTTTGGAAATTTTAGAGTGTTTTCTATCCTAAGCTGTCAATTCTATGCATATTCTATTATCTGGTCCTGACAAATAGCCCATTTACTTTGGGAACGTTATTTTTCCAAAAATTAAAATAGTGCCCCCTAGTTTCAAGAGGTTAACCACTAGGCTACCTGCCGCCTCTACACTCTAACCACTAGGCTACCTGCCGCCCCTACACTCTAACCACTAGGCTACCTGCCTCCTCTACACTAGGCTACCTGCCACCTCGACACTCTAACCACTAGGCTACCTGCCACCTCGACACTCTAACCACTAGGCTACCTGCCACCTCTACACTCTAACCACTAGGCTACCTGCCGCCCCTACACTCTAACCACTAGGATACCTGCCGCCCCTACACTCTAACCACTAGGCTACCTACCTCCTCTACACTCTAACCACTAGGCTACCTGCCGCCCCTACACTCTAACCACTAGGCTACCTGCCGCCCCTACACTCTAACCACTAGGCTACCTGCCGCCCCTACACTCTAACCACTAGGCTACCTGCCACCTCGACACTCTAACCACTAGGCTACCTGCCACCTCTACACTCTAACCACTAGGCTACCTGCCGCCCTACACTCTAACCACTAGGATACCTGCCGCCCTACACTCTAACCACTAGGCTACCTACCTCCTCTACACTCTAACCACTAGGCTACCTGCCGCCCCTACACTCTAACCACTAGGCTACCTACCTCCTCTACACTCTAACCACTAGGCTACCCTGCCACCTCTACACTCTAACCACTAGGCTACCTACCTCCTCTACACTCTAACCACTAGGATACCCTGCCCCAATAAAAGGTTAATGTTCTCCCTAAACACCCCCACCCCCACACCCCCCCCAAAAATGGAGGTGGTACGTGGCTCAGACAGATGGTCATGTGTTTGATGATTTCTCTCCTTCATGAATGAAAGATGATTAACTCTTCAATTATTTATTGATCATCCCATGGAGGAGATGATGAGACCGTCATTAGAATACTGATCAAATATTTACTAACCAATCAGAAACCTTCGGAGGGTTAAACCGTTACCCCGGGAAACTAGATTCCGATATTATCTCCAGTAAAATTACCTGGCTGACACAAACGCACACTCAAACGCACACACACACACACACACACACACACACACACACACACACACACACACACACACACACACACACACACACACACACACACACACACACACACACACACACACCACACACACACATACACACAAACGTAAAACTACTGTGACAGTGTCAATTCCCACAATAGGTTATCAAGGCACACTACACACAGCCCACTAGGTTATCAATACACACTACACACAGACCAATAGGTTATCAATACACACTACACACAGACCACAAGGTTATCAATACACACTACACACAGACCAGTAGCTTATCAATACACACTATACACAGACCAATAGGTTATCAATACACACTACACACAGACCAATAGGTTAACAATACGCACCACACACAGACCAATAGCTTATCAATACACACTACACACAGACCAATAGGTCATCAATACACACAGACCAATAAGATATAACTAAACACAGACCAATAGGATATAACTAAACACAGACCAATAGGATATAACTAAACACAGACCAATAGGATATAACTACACACAGACCAATAGGATATTACTAAACATAGACCAATAGGATATAACTAAACACAGACCAATAGGATATAACTACACACAGACTAATAGGATATTACTAAACATAGACCAATAGGATATAACTAAACACAGACCAATAGGATATAACTAAACACAGACCAATAGGATATTACTACACACAGACCAATAGAATATAACTACACACAGACCAATAGGATATAACTACACACAGACCAATAGGATATAACTAAACACAGACCAATAGGATATAACTAAACACAGACCAATAGGATATAACTAAACACAGACCAATAGGATATAACTACACACAGACCAATAGGATATAACTAAACACAGACCAATAGGATATAACTAAACACAGACCACTAGGATATAACTAAACACAGACCAATAGGATATAACTAAGCACAGACCAATAGGATATAACTAAACACAGACCAATAGGATATAACTACACACAGACCAATAGGATATTACTAAACATAGACCAATAGGATATAACTAAACACAGACCAATAGGATATAACTAAACATAGACCACTAGGATATAACTACACACAGACCAATAGAATATAACTACACACAGACCACTAGGATATAACTAAACACAGACCACTAGGATATAACTACACACAGACCAATAGAATATAACTACACACAGACCACTAGGATATTACTAAACACAGCACAATAGGATATAACTAAACAAAGACCAATAGGATATAACTACACACAGACCACTAGGATATAACTAAACACAGAGCAATATGATATAACTAAACACAGACCAATAGGATATAACTAAACACAGACCAATAGGATATAACTAAACACAGACCAATAGAATATAACTAAACACAGATCAATAGGATATTACTACACACAGACCAATAGGATATAACTAAACACAGACCAATAGGATATAACTACACACAGACCAATAGGATATTACTAAACATAGACCAATAGGATATAACTAAACACAGACCAATAGGTTATAACTAAACATAGACCACTAGGATATAACTACACACAGACCAATAGAATATAACTACACACAGACCACTAGGATATAACTAAACACAGACCACTAGGATATAACTACACACAGACCAATAGAATATAACTACACACAGACCACTAGGATATAACTAAACACAGACCACTAGGATATAACTACACACAGACCAATAGGATATAACTAAACACAGACCAATAGGATATAACTACACACAGACCAATAGGATATAACTACACACAGACCAGTAGGATATACCTAAACACAGACCACTGGGATATAAATAAACACAGACCAATAGGATATAACTACACACGGACCAATAGGATATAACTACACACAGACCAACAGGATATAACTCACACAATGTCTACATTTACACCAGAACCCAGTGTTTGTCCATCGGGGGGATAAAACACATATGTTTTGATAGTTAAGTTTAGACATTCATTCCCAGTGGTTGAGTTAAGGTTTGGGAAAGGCTTCAAAAATATATATTTTTAAATGAGTGCCTAGCACTGGGATTGAGCCGGCGAGCCTCGGGAGCAGGAGTCGAGTCTATTTTAGTACAGTCCATTTTAGTATAGTCTATTTTAGTATAGTCTATATTAGTACAGTCTATATTAGTACAGTCTATATTAGTATAGTCTATATTAGTATAGTCTATTTTAGTATAGTCTATATTAGTACAGTCTATATTAGTATAGTCTATATTAGTATAGTCTATTTTAGTACAGTCTATATTAGTATAGTCTATATTAGTACAGTCTATATTAGTACAGTCTATATTAGTATAGTCTATATTAGTATAGTCTATTTTAGTATAGTCCATTTTAGTACAGTCCATTTTAGTATAGTCTATTTTAGTATAGTCTATATTAGTACAGTCTATATTAGTACAGTCTATATTAATATAGTCTATATTAGTATAGTCTATTTTAGTATAGTCCATTTTAGTATAGTCTATTTTAGTATAGTCTATATTAGTATAGTCTATATTAGTACAGTCTATATTAGTATAGTCTATATTAGTGTAGTCTATTTTAGTACAGTCCATTTTAGTACAGTCTATATTAGTATAGTCTATATTAGTATAGTCTATATTTGTCATGTCTTATTATGTCTGTTCCTGTCCTTTCTCTTCACTCTGTCTCTCTCTGCTGGTCTTATTAGGTTACCTTCTCTGTCTCTCCTTCTTCAGCTGTTCTACATCTCCCCTAACTAGCTCATTCATCCTTTCCCACCTGTTCTCTCTTTCTCCTCTGATTAGGTCTCTATTTCTCTCTCTGTTCCTGCTACTTTCAGTGTCAGATTCTTGTTTGTGTTTTTCATGCCAGAAGCAAGCTAGCGTCTCGTTTGCTTCCACCTTGTCCTATCCTGTCGGAGTCGGCCTGGCAGGTGCATCCTGCACTATACAACGTCGGAAGAGGATTTATGCCATTCCTGTTTTTTCATTAAATAACTCTGTTTTCTGTTAAAACCGCTTTTGGGTCTTCACTCAAGTACATAACAGAAGAATCTGACCAAGAATGGACCCAGCGGCTCCGGACCCTTTTTACTCCGCCGTCGAGATCCAGGGAGCGATGCTAAGCAGACACGAGGAGGAATTGTCTGCTGCTCGACATGCCGTTGAGACCCTGGCCGTCCAAGTCTCCGACCTCACAAGACAGGTTCACCAACTCCACCTCGATCCACCGCCCACTTCCAGGGTTTCCGAGTCTCCGGAGCCCAGGATCAACAACCCGCCGTGTTACTCTGGGGAGCCCACTGAGTGCCGCTCATTCCTCACTCAGTGTGATGTGGTGTTCTCTCTCCAGCCCAACACTTACTCCAGGAGCGCAGCCCGCACGCCTACGTCATTTCTCTCCTTACCGGACGGGCGCGTGAGTGGGGCACGGCAATCTGGGAGGCGAGGGCTGAGTGTATTAACCAGTATCAGGACTTTAAGGAGGAGATGATACGGGTTTTTGACCGTTCTGTTTTTGGGGAGGAGGCTTCCAGGGCCCTGTCTTCCCTATGTCAGGGGAATCGATCCATAACGGATTATTCTATTGAGTTTCGCACTCCGCTGCCTCTAGTGACTGGAACGAGCCGGCTTTGCTCGCTCGTTTTCTGGAGGGTCTCCTCGTCGAGGTTAAGGATGAGATCCTCTCCCGGGAGGTTCCTTCCAGTCTGGACTCCTTAATAGCTCTCGCTATTCGCATAGAGCGACGGTTTGATCTTCGTCGCCGAGCTCGTGGAAAGGAGTTTGCGTTCTCCGTTGCTCCCCTCTCCACATCACTGCCACCTGCCGCATCACTGCCACCCTCCTCCGCCGGCTCGGATGCTGAGCCTATGCAGCTGGGGGTATCCGCATCTCGGCCAAGGAGAAGGAACGGAGAATCACCAATCGCCTCTGTCTCTACTGCGGCTCCGCTGGTCATTTTGTCACCTCATGCCCAGTAAAAGCCAGAGCTCATCAGTAAGAGGAGGGCTACTGGTGAGCGCAACTACTCAGGTCTCTCCTTCAGGATCACGCACTACCTTTCCGGTCCATCTCCGCTGGCCCGGTTCATCTGCTTCCTGCAGTGCCTTGATAGACTCTGGGGCGGAGGGCTGTTTTATGGACGAGACCTGGGCTCGGGAACATGACATTCCTCTCAGACAGTTAGGGAGCCCACGGCCTTGTTCGCTTTAGATGGTAGTTCTCTCCCCAAGATTCAGCGTGAGACGCTGCCTTTAACCCTCACTGTCTCTGGTAATCATAGCGAAACCATTTCTTTTTTAATTTTTCGTTCACCTTTTACACCTGTTGTTTTGGGTCATCCCTGGCTAGTGCGCCATAACCCTTCTATTAATTGGTCTAGTAATACTATCCTATCCTGGAATGTTTCTTGTCATGTGACCTGTTTAATGTCTGCTATCCCTCCTGTTTCCTCTGTGTCTTCTTCACAGGAGGAGCCTGGCGATTTGACAGGGGTGCCGGAGGAGTATCACGATCTGCGCACGGTGTTCAGTCGTTCCAAGGCCACTTCTCTCCCTCCACACCGGTCGTATGACTGTAGTATTGATCTCCTTCCGGGAACTACTCCCCCCGGGGTAGATTATACTCTCTGTCGGCTCCCGAACGTAAGGCTCTCGAGGATTATTTGTCTGTTTCGCTCGACGCCGGTACCATAGTCTCCTCCTCCTCTCCCGCCGGAGCGGGGTTTTTTTGTTCAGAAGAAGGACGGGTCCCTGCGCCCATGCGTGGATTATCGAGGGCTGAATGACATAACAGTTAAGAATCGTTATCCGCTTCCTCTTATGTCTTCAGCCTTCGAGATCCTGCAGGGAGCCAGGTTTTTCACCAAATTGGACCTTCGTAACGCCTACCATCTCGTGCGCATCAGGGAGGGGGACGAGTGGAAGACGGCGTTTAACACTCCGTTAGGGCACTTTGAATACCGGGTTCTTCCTTTCGGCCTCGTTAACGCTCCAGCTGTCTTTCAGGCACTAGTTAACGACGTCCTGAGAGACATGCTGAACATTTTTGTTTTCGTTTACATGGACGATATCCTGATTTTTTCACCGTCTCTCCCGATTCATGTTCAGCACGTGCGACGCGTCCTCCAGCGCCTTTGGAGAACTGTCTTTATGTGAAGGCTGAGAAGTGCACTTTTCATGCCGCCTGTCCCTTTCTCGGTTCCGTTATTTCCGCTGAGGGCATTAAGATGGATCCCGCTAAGGTCCAGGCTGTCATTGATTGGCCCGTTCCTAAGTCACGCGTCGAGCTGCAGCGCTTTCTGGGCTTCGCTAATTTCTATCGTCGTTTCATCCGTAATTTCGGTCAGGTGGCAGCTCCTCTCACAGCCCTTACTTCTGTTAAGACGTGCTTTAAGTGGTCCGTTTCCGCCCAGGGAGCTTTTGTTCTTCTTAAGAATCGTTTTACATCCGCACCTATTCTTGTTACACCTGACATCTCTAGACAGTTTGTTGTTGAGGTTGACGCGTCAGAGGTGGGCGTGGGAGCCATTCTTTCTCAGCGCTCTCTCTCTGACGGCAAGGTCCATCCTTGCGCGTTTTTCTCTCATCGCTTATCGCCGTCAGAACGTAACTATGATGTTGGTAATCGCAAACTGCTCGCCATCCGCTTAGCCCTAGGCGAATGGCGACAGTGTTTGGAGGGGGCGACCATTCCTTTTGTCGTTTGGACTGACCATAGGAACCTTGAGTACATCCGTTCAGCCAAACGACTTAATGCGCGTCAGGCTCGTTGGGCTCTGTTTTTCGCTCGTTTCGAGTTTGTTATTTCTTATCGTCCGGGCTCAAAAACACCAAACCTGATGCTTTATCTCGTCTCTTCAGTTCTTCTGAGGTCTCCACCGACCCCGAGGGATTCTCCCTGAGGGGCGTGTTGTCGGGTTGACTGTCTGGGGAATTGAGAGGCAGGTAAAGCAAGCACTCGCTCACACTCCGTCGCCGCGAGCTTGTCCTAGGAACCTTCTGTTCGTTCCCGTTCCTACTCGTCCGGCCGTTCTTCAGTGGGCCCACTCTGCCAAGTTAGCCGGCCACCCCGGCGTTCGGGGTACGCTCGCTTCCATTCGCCAGCGTTTCTGGTGGCCCACTCGGGAACGTGACGCGCGTCGATTTGTCGCTGCTTGTTCGGTCTGCGCGCAGACTAAATCTGGGAACTCTCCTCCTGCCGGCCGTCTCAGACCGCTTCCCATTCCCTCTCGACCGTGGTCTCACATCGCTTTAGATTTTATCACCGGACTGCCTTCATCAGCGGGGAAGACAGTTATTCTTACGGTTGTCGATAGATTCTCTAAGGCGGCTCATTTCATTCCTCTCGCTAAGCTCCCTTCTGCTAAGGAGACGGCTCAGATCATTATCGAGAATGTTTTCCGAATTCATGGCCTTCCGTCAGACGTCGTTTCAGACAGAGGCCCGCAGTTCACGTCTCAATTTTGGAGGGAGTTTTGCCGTTTGATTGGGGCTTCCGTCAGTCTCTCGTCCGGCTTTCATCCCCAGTCTAACGGCCAAGCCGAACGGGCCAATCAGACTGTTGGTCGCATTTTACGCAGTCTTTCTTTTCGTAACCCTGCGTCTTGGTCAGAACAGCTCCCTGGGCAGAGTACGCCCACAACTCGCTTCCTTCGTCTGCTACCGGTCTATCTCCTTTTCAGAGTAGCCTCGGGTACCAGCCTCCGCTGTTCTCATCTCAGCTCGCCGAGTCCTGCGTCCCCTCCGCTCAGGCTTTTGTCCAGCGTTGCGAGCGCACCTGGAAGGGGGTCAGGTCGGCACTTTGCCGTAATAGGGCGCAGACTGTGAGGGCCGCTAATAAGCGTAGGACCAAGAGTCCTAGATATTGTTGCGGTCAGAGAGTATGGCTCTCCACTCAGAACCTTCCCCTTAAGACAGCTTCTCGCAAGTTGGCCCCGCGGTTCATTGGTCCGTTCCGTATTTCTCAGGTCATTAATCCTGTCGCAGTGCGACTTCTTCTCCCGCTATCTTCGTCGCGTTCACCCGGTCTTCCATGTCTCCTGTGTTAAGCCCGTTCTTCGCACCCCGCTCGTCCCTCCCCCCATCCTTGTCGAGGGCGCACCTATCTACAGGGTTCGTAAGATTTTGGACATGCGCCCTCGGGGCCGTGGTCATCAGTACCTAGTGGATTGGGAGGGGTACGGTCCTGAGGAGAGGAGTTGGGTTCCCTCTCGGGACGTGCTGGACCGTTCGCTGATCGATGATTTCCTCCGTTGCCGCCAGGTTTCTCCTCGAGTGCGCCAGGAGGCGCTCGGTGAGTGGGGGGGTACTGTCATGTCTTATTATGTCTGTTCCTGTCCTTTCTCTTCACTCTGTCTCTCTCTGCTGGTCTTATTAGGTTACCTTCTCTGTCTCTCCTTCTTCAGCTGTTCTACATCATCCCTAACTAGCTCATTCATCCTTTCCCATCTGTTCTCTCTTTCTCCTCTGATTAGGTCTCTATTTCTCTCTCTGTTCCTGCTACTTTCAGTGTCAGATTCTTGTTTGTGTTTTTCATGCCAGAAGCAAGCTAGCGTCTCGTTTGCTTCCACCTTGTCCTATCCTGTCGGAGTCGGCCTGGCAGGTGCATCCTGCACTATACAACGTCGGAAGAGGATTTATGCCATTCCTGTTTTTTCATTAAAGAACTCTGTTTTCTGTTAAAACCGCTTTTGGGTCTTCACTCAAGTACATAACAATATTAGTATAGTCTATATTAGTATAGTCTATTTTAGTACAGTCTATTTTAGTATAGTCTATATTAGTGTAGTCTATTTTAGTACAGTCTATTTTAGTATAGTCTATGTTAGTATAGTCTATATTAGTATAGTCTATTTTAGTATTTTCTATATTAGTATAGTCTATTTTAGTACAGTCTATATTAGTATAGCCTATTTTAGTATAGTCTATGTTAGTATAGTCTATTTTAGTATTTTCTATATTAGTATAGTCTATTTTAGTACAGTCTATATTAGTATAGCCTATTTTAGTATAGTCTATATTAGTATAGTCCATTTTAGTATAGTCTATGTTAGTATAGTCTATATTAGTATAGTCTATTTTAGTATTTTCTATATTAGTATAGTCTATTTTAGTATAGTCTATTTTAGTACAGTCCAATTTAGTACAGTCCAATTCAGTACAGTCCAATTTAGTACAGTCTAAATTAGTCAAGTCCAATCGAGTTTAGTCATAGTTGCTTTATTAGTCTTGCCCTGCAAAAACACAACACTCAGCATCTCAGCAGTTCCCAGTTATATTACACAGTCACCTGGAGAGAGGCTGGACTCAACATTAATATCATACCACTCATTATGTGCGTTATTGTCTTTCACAATCTCTCCCCCATGTGCTCTGTTAATGCTCTCTCCCTGGACCTGCCTGTTCCTGTTTCCCCCTCTGAGACGAACCATTCATATATTTCAGGGGGGGGTGACCTCATTCTTATTCCAACCTCAAATACATGGTTCTGCTGCCGTGGCCCTCCTATGCTGTTAATGGTCTGTCTTGTCCTTACCGGTGTGTGTGTGTGTGTGTGTGTGTGTGTGTGTGTGTGTGTGTGTGTGTGTGTGTGTGTGTGTGTGTGTGTGTGTGTGTGTGTGTGTGTGTGTGTGTGTGTGTGAGTGCGTGCGTGCGTGCGTGCGCGTGCGCGTGTGTGTTGTCGTAACGACCGACAGCGGACTGATTAGAATTTGATTAGCTAGCGTTAGCGGAGGCTAGCTCCTACCTGCTGGGACATGAGATGAGAGGGGAGGGCAGGGAGATGGAGGGTGGCAGGAGGGGAGGGTGGCAGGAGGGGAGGGTGGCAGGAGGGCAGGCGGGCAGGAGGGAGGGATGGAGTAATTGACCTGCTCTCCTCCTTCTATAAAGTTATTCACCCTCTGTTTCCTCTGCTGTTCGGAAACAGCAACGACAGCATTTTTACCCCACGAACAAGAAGGAGGCCATGATTTAACCACATAGACACACACACACACACACACACACACGCACACGCACACACACACACACACACACGCACACACACACACACACACACACACACACACACACACACACACACACACACACACACACACACACACAGACACACACACACACACACACACACACGTCTCTGTCCTCCCTCTCTAACTGGGCCTCTGGACTGCAGACCGGTGTATATACTTCTAATGGAGGGACACAGTGTAAAACTACACTTACTGAAAACTGCAGGTCTGCACATTCAAGTAATTGATTCAACAGGGAGGGAGGGAGGGAGGAGGGAGGGAGGGAGGGAGGGAGGGAGGGAGGGAGGGAGGGAGGGAGGGAGGGAGGGAGGGAGGGAGGGTGAGAGGGAGGGAGGGAGGAAGGGTGGGGGGGAGGGAGGGAGGGAGGGTGAGAGGGAGGGAGGGAGGGAGGGTGGGAGGGAGCGAGGGAGGGAGGGAGGGTGAGAGGGAGGGAGGGAGGGAGGGTGGGAGGGAGCGAGGGAGCGAGGGAGCGAGGGAGGGAGGGAGGGAGGGAGGGAGGGAGCGAGGGAGGGAGGGGAGGAAGCGAGGGTGAGAGGCATGGAGGGAGGGAGGGAGGGAGGGAGGGAGGGAGGGGGGGGGGGGAGGGAGGGAGGGAGGGTGGAGGGGAGGGAGGGAGGGTGAGAGGGAGGGGGAGGGAGGGAGGGAGGGAGGGAGGGAGGGAGGGAGGGGAGGGAGGAAGCGAGGGTGAGAGGCATGGAGGGAGGGAGGCATGGAGGGAGGGAGGGAGGGAGGGAGGCATGGAGGGAGGGAGGGAGGGAGGGAGGCATGGAGGGAGGGTGAGAGGCATGGAGGGAGGGAGGGAGGGAGGGAGCGAGGGAGGGAGGGAGCGAGGGATGGAGGGAGGGAGGGAGGGAGGGAGGGAGGGAGGGAGGGAGGGAGGGAGGGAGGGAGGGAGGGAGGGAGGGAGGGAGGGAGGGAGGGAGGGAGGGAGGGAGGGAGGGAGGGAGGGAGGGAGGGAGACTTGCAAAACAAGATTTCACCCAATGGAGCAAACACCCCATTGAAACCCTGCATGCAGAGTTCGGTAAGATTATCCTTCATGTCCAGAGGAAAACTACAAACAATGCATGCAGGGGAGAATTAGGACAATATCCACTAATAATACAAATGGGGGAAAAAATAGGAATTTAAGTTTTGTAAACATCTAAAATACAGTGACCCCCTCTCTTATCATTACCAAGCCCTGCAATGCCAAGAGCTGAGCAAAGAAAAGAGTCCCCTCATCCAGCTGGTCCTGAGGCTGAGTTCACAAACCTGTTCTACTAACACACTGAAGCCTCAGTCCCCTCATCCAGCTGGTCCTGAGTTCACTAACCTGTTCTACCAACACACTGAAGCCTCAGTCCCCTCATCCATCTGGTCCTGGGGCTGAGTTCACTAACCTGTTCTACTAACACACTGAAGCCTCAGTCCCCTCATCCAGCTGGTCCTGGTCCTGAGTTCACTAACCTGTTCTACTAACACACTGAAGCCTCAGTCCCCTCATCCAGCTGGTCCTGGGGCTGAGTTCACTAACCTGTTCTACTAACACACTGAAGCCTCAGTCCCCTCATCCAGCTGGTCCTGGGGCTGAGTTCACTAACCTGTTCTACTAACACACTGAAGCCTCAGTCCCCTCATCCAGCTGGTCCTGAGTTCACTAACCTGTTCTACTAACACACTGAAGCCTCAGTCCCCTCATCCATCTGGTCCTGGTCCTGAGTTCACTAACCTGTTCTACTAACACACTGAAGCCTCAGTCCCCTCATCCAGCTGGTCCTGAGTTCACTAACCTGTTCTACTAACACACTGAAGCCTCAGTCCCCTCATCCAGCTGGTCCTGGGGCTGAGTTCACTAACCTGTTCTACTAACACACTGAAGCCTCAGTCCCCTCATCCAGCTGGTCCTGGGGCTGAGTTCACTAACCTGTTCTACTAACACACTGAAGCCTCAGTCCCCTCATCCAGCTGGTCCTGGGGCTGAGTTCACTAACCTGTTCTACTAACACACTGAAGCCTCAGTCCCCTCATCCAGCTGGTCCTGGGGCTGAGTTCACTAACCTGTTCTACTAACACACTGAAGCCTCAGTCCCCTCATCCAGCTGGTCCTGGGGCTTAGTTCACTAACCTGTTCTACTAACACACTGAAGCCTCAGTCCCCTCATCCACCTGGTCCTGAGTTCACTAACCTGTTCTACTAACACACTGAAGCCTCAGTCCCCTCATCCAGCTGGTCCTGAGTTCACTAACCTGTTCTACTAACACACTGAAGCCTCAGTCCCCCTCATCCAGCTGGTCCTGGGGCTGAGTTCACTAACCTGTTCTACTAACACACTGAAGCCTCAGTCCCCTCATCCAGCTGGTCCTGGGGCTTAGTTCACTAACCTGTTCTACTAACACACTGAAGCCTCAGTCCCCTCATCCACCTGGTCCTGAGTTCACTAACCTGTTCTACTAACACACTGAAGCCTCAGTCCCCTCATCCAGCTGGTCCTGGGGCTGAGTTCACTAACCTGTTCTACTAACACACTGAAGCCTCAGTCCCCTCATCCAGCTGGTCCTGGGGCTGAGTTCACTAACCTGTTCTACTAACACACTGAAGCCTCAGTCCCCTCATCCAGCTGGTCCTGGGGCTTAGTTCACTAACCTGTTCTACTAACACACTGAAGCCTCAGTCCCCTCATCCACCTGGTCCTGAGTTCACTAACCTGTTCTACTAACACACTGAAGCCTCAGTCCCCTCATCCAGCTGGTCCTGGGGCTGAGTTCACTAACCTGTTCTACTAACACACTGAAGCCTCAGTCCCCTCATCCAGCTGGTCCTGGGGCTGAGTTCACTAACCTGTTCTACTAACACACTGAAGCCTCAGTCCCCTCATCCAGCTGGTCCTGGGGCTGAGTTCACTAACCTGTTCTACTAACACACTGAAGCCTCAGTCCCCTCATCCAGCTGGTCCTGAGTTCACTAACCTGTTCTACTAACACACTGAAGCCTCAGTCCCCTCATCCAGCTGGTCCTGGGGCTGAGTTCACTAACCTGTTCTACTAACACACTGAAGCCTCAGTCCCCTCATCCAGCTGGTCCTGGGGCTGAGTTCACTAACCTGTTCTACTAACACACTGAAGCCTCAGTCCCCTCATCCAGCTGGTCCTGGGGCTGAGTTCACTAACCTGTTCTACTAACACACTGAAGCCTCAGTCCCCATCCAGCTGGTCCTGGGGCTGAGTTCACAGACCTGTTCTACTAACACACTGAAGCCTCAGTCCCCTCATCCAGCTGGTCCTGGGGCTGAGTTCACTAACCTGTTCTACTAACACACTGAAGCCTCAGTCCCCTCATCCAGCTGGTCCTGGGGCTGAGTTCACTAACCTGTTCTACTAACACACTGAAGCCTCAGTCCCCTCATCCAGCTGGTCCTGAGTTCACTAACCTGTTCTACTAACACACTGAAGCCTCAGTCCCCTCATCCAGCTGGTCCTGGGGCTGAGTTCACTAACCTGTTCTACTAACACACTGAAGCCTCAGTCCCCTCATCCAGCTGGTCCTGGGGCTTAGTTCACTAACCTGTTCTACTAACACACTGAAGCCTCAGTCCCCTCATCCACCTGGTCCTGAGTTCACTAACCTGTTCTACTAACACACTGAAGCCTCAGTCCCCTCATCCAGCTGGTCCTGGGGCTGAGTTCACTAACCTGTTCTACTAACACACTGAAGCCTCAGTCCCCTCATCCAGCTGGTCCTGGGGCTGAGTTCACTAACCTGTTCTACTAACACACTGAAGCCTCAGTCCCCTCATCCAGCTGGTCCTGGGGCTTAGTTCACTAACCTGTTCTACTAACACACTGAAGCCTCAGTCCCCTCATCCACCTGGTCCTGAGTTCACTAACCTGTTCTACTAACACACTGAAGCCTCAGTCCCCTCATCCAGCTGGTCCTGGGGCTGAGTTCACTAACCTGTTCTACTAACACACTGAAGCCTCAGTCCCCTCATCCAGCTGGTCCTGGGGCTGAGTTCACTAACCTGTTCTACTAACACACTGAAGCCTCAGTCCCCTCATCCAGCTGGTCCTGGGGCTGAGTTCACTAACCTGTTCTACTAACACACTGAAGCCTCAGTCCCCTCATCCAGCTGGTCCTGAGTTCACTAACCTGTTCTACTAACACACTGAAGCCTCAGTCCCCTCATCCAGCTGGTCCTGGGGCTGAGTTCACTAACCTGTTCTACTAACACACTGAAGCCTCAGTCCCCTCATCCAGCTGGTCCTGGGGCTGAGTTCACAAACCTGTTCTACTAACACACTGAAGCCTCAGTCCCCTCATCCAGCTGGTCCTGGGGCTGAGTTCACTAACCTGTTCTACTAACACACTGAAGCCTCAGTCCCCTCATCCACCTGGTCCTGAGTTCACTAACCTGTTCTACTAACACACTGAAGCCTCAGTCCCCTCATCCAGCTGGTCCTGAGTTCACTAACCTGTTCTACTAACACACTGAAGCCTCAGTCCCCTCATCCAGCTGGTCCTGGGGCTGAGTTCACTAACCTGTTCTACTAACACACTGAAGCCTCAGTCCCCTCATCCAGCTGGTCCTGGGGCTGAGTTCACTAACCTGTTCTACTAACACACTGAAGCCTCAGTCCCCTCATCCAGCTGGTCCTGGGGCTGAGTTCACTAACCTGTTCTACTAACACACTGAAGCCTCAGTCCCCTCATCCAGCTGGTCCTGGGGCTGAGTTCACAGACCTGTTCTACTAACACACTGAAGCCTCAGTCCCCTCATCCAGCTGGTCCTGGGGCTGAGTTCACTAACCTGTTCTACTAACACACTGAAGCCTCAGTCCCCCTCATCCAGCTGGTCCTGGGGCTGAGTTCACTAACCTGTTCTACTAACACACTGAAGCCTCAGTCCCTCATCCAGCTGGTCCTGAGTTCACAAACCTGTTCTACTAACACACTGAAGCCTCAGTCCCCTCATCCAGCTGGTCCTGAGTTCACAGACCTGTTCTACTAACACACTGAAGCCTCAGTCCCCTCATCCAGCTGGTCCTGGGGCTGAGTTCACAGACCTGTTCTACTAACACACTGAAGCCCCAGGACCAGAACATCCAATCAATCAGAATAAATCAAATTACAACATAGCCAAAATAAACCTGCATTACTTATTGGGAAACACAAGCACAAAGCAAAATGCATTGCTACCTGGCCCTAAATGGACAGTACACTGTGGATGACTATTTGACCATGGTTACTGATCAAAACCTTAGAAAAACCTTGACAAAGTACAGGCTCAGTGAGCACAGCCTTGCCATTGAGAAGGGAAGACACAGGAATACCTGGCTCCCTGTAGAGGAAAGGCTGTGCAACCACTGCACAACAGCATAACCTGAGACGGAGCTGCATTTCCTGACAAAATGTCAACAATATAAAACAATTAGAGAGAGTGTCATTTCCACCAAATGTGAAACCCTTATTCAAGGTTTCAAAGACCTCTTTGATGAGGATAGGCTACCCGTCCTGTTGGGGGAGGACGCAGAGAGCTGTGGGTTGGCAGACCACTACATTGCTGCCTGACATAAGATGAGGGACAGTGTCTGACAGACCAATCAACCTGCACATGTCCTCTACTGTATGCTTATTGTTATTGTTGAATGTAGGGTTATTTTGACCCTTGGTTATTGTTGTTACTGTTGTCCCGTTGACAATATTGATAATTATTAATAATTATGTTTATATTGTTAGTGTATCAATTACTCTTCAAAGTAAGCTTTGGCAAAATGTGTTACGTCATACCAATAAAGCAAATTTAATTGAATTGAAAAATTGAGAGGGAGAGGGAGAGGGAGAGAGAGAGAGAGAGAGAGAGAGAGAGAGGGGGGAGGGAGAGAGGGAGAGGGAGAGGGGAGAGGGAGAGGGAGAGGGAGAGGGAGAGGGAGAGGGAGAGGGAGAGAGAGAGAGAGAGAGAGAAAGAGATAGAGAGAAAGAGAGAGAGAGAGAGGGGGAGAGAAAGACAGATGGAAGGAGAGATGTTGTTGACTGCAGGGGCCACTTTTCTCCCCAGTCAGGTGGTCCAAGCTGAAGATACAGCAGGGTGGAACTACTTATTCAATCAGGTGGTCCAAGCTGAAGATACAGCAGGGTGGAACTACTTATTCAATAAGGTGGTCCAAGCTGAAGATACAGCAGGGTGGAACTACTTATTCAATAAGGTGGTCCAAGCTGAAGATACAGCAGGGTGGAACTACTTATTCAATAAGGTGGTCCAAGCTGAAGATACAGCAGGGTGGAACTACTTATTCAATAAGGTGGTCCAAGCTGAAGATACAGCAGGGTGGAACTACTTATTCAATAAGGTGGTCCAAGCTGAAGATACAGCAGGGTGGAACTACTTATTCAATAAGGTGGTCCAAGCTGAAGATACAGCAGGGTGGAACTACTTATTCAATAAGGTGGTCCAAGCTGAAGATACAGCAGGGTGGAACTACTTATTCAATAAGGTGGTCCAAGCTGAAGATACAGCAGGGTGGAACTACTTATTCAATCTGGTGCAGAAGATTTTCCAGATAGAGCATTCAGAACGATGTTTGGTTGAAACTGGATTGTGTGTGTGTGTGTGTGTGTGTGTGTGTGTGTGTGTGTGTGTGTGTGTGTGTGTGTGTGTGTGTGTGTGTGTGTGTGTGTGTGTGTGTGTGTGTGTGTGTGTGTGTGTGTGTGTGTGTGTGACAGTGGGGTGAAGTGTGAACCATTCTGTCCACTGCTGTGTGTTCTCTGGGCTGGGTCACTCTCCCTATGACATCATGAGTTACATAACACACACACAGCACAACTACACACAACACAACCACACACAACACAACTACACACAACACAACCACACACAACACAACCAGACACAATACAACTACAACCAACACAACTACACACAACACACACAACTACACACTGTCTGTACCTCTGCAAATAGCATGCAGTCGCCATTATAAAACAATTAACCTCCTACCTGGGGTGTCAGGTAGCCTAGTGGTTAGAGTGTAGAGGCGGCGGGTAGCCTAGTGGTTAGAGTGTAGAGGCGGCAGGTAGCCTAGTGGTTAAGTGTTGGGCCAATAACCAATAGGTTGTTAGATTGAATCGCCGAGCTGACAAGGTAAAAAGTCTGTCGTTCTGCCCTTGAACAAGGCAGTTAACCCACTGTTCCCCTGAACAAGGCAGTTAACCCACTGTTCCCCTGAGCAAGGCAGTTAACCCACTGTTCCCCTGAACAAGTCAGTTAACCCACTGTTCCCCTGAACAAGGCAGTTAACCCACTGTTCTCCTGAACAAGGCAGTTAGCCCCACTGTTCCCCTGAACAAGGCAGTTAACCCACTGTTCCCCTGAACAAGGCAGTTAACCCCACTGTTCCCCTGAGCAAGGCAGTTAACCCACTGTTCCCCTGAGCAAGGCAGTTAACCCACTGTTCCCCTGAACAAGGCAGTTAACCCACTGTTCCCCTGAACAAGGCAGTTAACCCACTGTTCCACTGAACAAGGCAGTTAACCCACTGTTCCCCTGAACAAGGCAGTTAACCCACTGTTCCCCTGAACAAGGCAGTTAACCCACTGTTCCACTGAACAAGGCAGTTAACCCACTGTTCCCCTGAACAAGGCAGTTAACCCACTGTTCCCCTGAACAAGGCAGTTAACCCACTGTTCCCCTGAACAAGGCAGTTAACCCACTGTTCCACTGAACAAGACAATTAACCCACTGTTCCTAGGCTGTCAAGAAAAATAAGAATTTGTTCTTAACTGACTTGCCTAGTTAAATAAAGGTAAAAAATGATAATTTCTAACTTAATTTGGTTTCAGTTGATAGTCTGAGGTTCAATGCTGGATTTACACTGATCTGATTTATACTGATCTAAGACCCTCCCTCCCTCCCCCAGGATTTATACTGATCTAAGACCCTCCCTCCATCCCCCAGGATTTATACTGATCTAAGACCCTCCCCCCAGGATTTATACTGATCTAAGACCCTCCATCCCCCAGGATTTATACTGATCTAAGACCTCCATCCCCCAGGATTTATACTGATCTAAGACCCTCCCTCCCTCCCCCAGGATTTATACTGATCTAAGACCCCCCCCCCAGGATTTATACTGACCTAAGACCCTCCTCCCTCCCCAGGATTTATACTGATCTAAGACCCTCCCTCCCTCCCCCAGGATTTATACTGATCTAAGACCCTCCCCCCCAGGATTTATACTGATCTAAGACCCTCCCCCCCCAGGATTTATACTGATCTAAGACCCTCCCTCCTCCAGGATTTATACTGATCTAAGACCCTCCCTCCCCCAGGATTTATACTGATCTAAGACCCTCCCCAGGATTTATACTGATCTAAGACCCTCCCCCCCCAGGATTTATACTGATCTAAGACCCCTCCCCTCCCCCAGGATTTATACTGATCTAAGACCCTCCCTCCCCCCAGGATTTATACTGATCTAAGACCCTCCCTCCCCCAGGATTTATACTGATCTAAGACCCTCCCTCCTCCAGGATTTATACTGATCTAAGACCCTCCCTCCCTCCCCCAGGATTTATACTGATCTAAGACCCTCCCTCCCCCGCAGGATTTATACTGATCTAAGACCCTCCCTCCTCCAGGATTTATACTGATCTAAGATCCTCCCTCCCCCCCCCCCAGGATTTATACTGATCTAAGACCCTCCCTCCTCCAGGATTTATACTGATCTAAGACCCTCCCTCCCCCAGGATTTATACTGATCTAAGACCCTCCCTCCCCCAGGATTTATACTGATCTAAGACCCTCCCTCCCTCCCCCAGAATTTATACTGATCTAAGACCCTCCCTCCCTCCTCCAGGATTTATACTGATCTAAGGCCCTCCCTCCCTCCTCCAGGATTTATACTGATCTAAGACCCTCCCTCCATCCCCCAGGATTTATACTGATCTAAGACCCTCCCTCCTCCAGGATTTATACTGATCTAAGACCCTCCCTCCATCCCCCAGGATTTATACTGATCTAAGACCCTCCCTCCCTCCTCCAGGATTTATACTGATCTAAGACCCTCCCTCCCCCAGGATTTATACTGATCTAAGACCCTCCCTCCTCCTCCAGGATTTATACTGATCTAAGACCCTCCCTCCCTCCCCAGGATTTATACTGATCTAAGACCCTCCCTCCTCCTCCAGGATTTATACTGATCTAAGACCCTCCCTCCATCCCCCAGGATTTATACTGATCTAAGACCCTCCCTCATCCAGGATTTATACTGATCTAAGACCCTCCATCCCTCATCCAGGATTTATACTGATCTAAGACCCTCCCTCCATCCCCCAGGATTTATACTGATCTAAGACCCTCCCTCCCCCAGGATTTATACTGATCTAAGATCCTCCCTCCCCCAGGATTTATACTGATCTAAGACCCTCCCTCCCCCAGGATTTATACTGATCTAAGGCCCTCCCTCCCCCAGGATTTATACTGATCTAAGGCCCTCCCTCCCCCCCAGGATTTATACTGATCTAAGACCCTCCCTCCCTCCTCCAGGATTTATACTGATCTAAGACCCTCCCTCCTCCTCCAGGATTTATACTGATCTAAGACCCTCCCTCCTCCAGGATTTATACTGATCTAAGGCCCTCCCTCCCTCCCCAGGATTTATACTGATCTAAGGCCCTCCCTCCCCCAGGATTTATACTGATCTAAGACCCTCCCTCCTCCCCCAGGATTTATACTGATCTAAGACCCTCCTCCCTCAGGATTTATACTGACCTAAGACCCTCCCTCCCTCCCCCAGGATTTATACTGATCTAAGACCCTCCCTCCCCAGGATTTATACTGATCTAAGACCCTCCCCCCCCAGGATTTATACTGATCTAAGATCCTCCCTCCCCCCAGGATTTATACTGATCTAAGATCCTCCCTCCTCCAGGATTTATACTGATCTAAGACCCTCCCTCCCCCAGGATTTATACTGATCTAAGACCCTCCCTCCCCCCCAGGATTTATACTGATCTAAGACCCTCCCTCCCTCAGGATTTATACTGATCTAAGACCCTCCCTCCCTCCCCCTCAGGATTTATACTGATCTAAGACCCTCCCTCCCCCCCAGGATTTATACTGATCTAAGACCCTCCTCCCCCTCAGGATTTATACTGATCTAAGACCCTCCCCCCCAGGATTTATACTGATCTAAGACCCTCCCTCCCTCAGGATTTATACTGACCCTAAGATCCTCCCTCCCCCCAGGATTTATACTGATCTAAGACCCTCCCTCCCTCCTCCAGGATTTATACTGATCTAAGACCCTCCCCCCAGGATTTATACTGATCTAAGACCCTCCCCTCCCTCCCTCAGGATTTATACTGATCTAAGACCCTCCTCCCCCCAGGATTTATACTGATCTAAGACCCTCCCTCCTCAGGATTTATACTGATCTAAGACCCTCCCTCCTCAGGATTTATACTGATCATAGACCCTCCCTCCCTCAGGATTTATACTGATCTAAGACCCTCCCTCCCCCCAGGATTTATACTGATCTAAGACCCTCCCTCCCTCAGGATTTGTACTGATCTAAGGCCCCCTCCTCAGGATTTATACTGATCTAAGACAAACACTCCCTCCTCCCCAGGATTTATACTGATCTAAGGCCCTCCCTCCCCAGGATTTATACTGACCTAAGAACCTCCCTCCCCCCCCAGGATTTATACTGATCTAAGACCCTCCCTCCCCCCAGGATTTATACTGATCTAAGACCCTCCCTCCCCCAGGATTTATACTGATCTAAGACCCTCCCTCCTTCCCCCAGGATTTATACTGATCTAAGACCCTCCATCCCTCCAGGATTTATACTGATCTAAGACCCTCCCTCCTCCTCCAGGATTTATACTGATCTAAGACCCTCCCTCCCTCCCCCAGGATTTATACTGATCTAAGACACTCCCTCCCCCCAGGATTTATACTGATCTAAGACACTCCCTCCCCCAGGATTTATACTGATCTAAGACCCTCCCTCCCCCAGGATTTATACTGATCTAAGACCCTCCCTCCTTTCCCCCAGGATTTATACTGATCTAAGACCCTCCCTCCCTCCTCCAGGATTTATACTGATCTAAGGCCCTCCCTCCCCCAGGATTTATACTGACCTAAGACACTCCCTCCCCCCAGGATTTATACTGATCTAAGACACTCCCTCCCCCCAGGATTTATACTGATCTAAGACCCTCCCTCCCACCCCCCAGGATTTATACTGATTGAAGACTCTCCCTCCCTCCCCCAGGATTTATACTGATCTAAGACCCTCCCTCCCCCCCCAGGATTTATACTGATCTAAGACCCTCCATCCCCCAGGATTTATACTGATCTAAGACCCTCCCTCCCCCCAGGATTTATACTGATCTAAGACCCTCCCTCCCTCCCCCAGGATTTATACTGATCTAAGACCCTCCCCTCCCCCAGGATTTATACTGATCTAAGACCCTCCCCCCCCAGGATTTATACTGATCTAAGACCCCCCCCAGGATTTATACTGATCTAAGACCCTCCCTCCCTCCTCCAGGATTTATACTGATCTAAGACCCTCCATCCCCCAGGATTTATACTGATCTAAGACCCTCCCTCCCTCCCCCAGGATTTATACTGATCTAAGACCCTCCATCCCCCAGGATTTATACTGATCTAAGACCCTCCCTCCCTCCTCCAGGATTTATACTGATCTAAGACCCTCCCTCCTCCAGGATTTATACTGATCTTAGACCCTCCCTCCCCCAGGATTTATACTGATCTAAGACCCTCCCTCCCTCCCCCAGGATTTATACTGATCTAAGACCCTCCCCCTCCCCCAGGATTTATACTGATCTAAGACCCTCCCTCCCCCCAGGATTTATACTGATCTAAGACCCTCCCTCCCCCTCCCCCAGGATTTATACTGATCTAAGACCCTCCCTCCCCCAGGATTTATACTGATCTAAGACCCTCCCTCCATCCCCCAGGATTTATACTGATCTAAGGCCCTCCCTCCTCCAGGATTTATACTGATCTAAGACCCTCCCTCCTCCCCCAGGATTTATACTGATCTAAGACCCTCCATCCCTCCCCCTCCCCCAGGATTTATACTGATCTAAGACCCCCCTCCATCCCCCAGGATTTATACTGATCTAAGACCCTCCCTCCCTCCCCCAGGATTTATACTGATCTAAGACCCTCCCTCCCTCCCAGGATTTATACTGATCTAAGACCCTCCCTCCCTCCCCCAGGATATTGTACTGATCTAAGACAAACACTCCCTACCTCCCCCAGGATTTATACTGATCTAAGACAAACACTCCCTCCCTCCTCCCCCAGGACTTATACTGATCTAAGACAAACACTCCCTCCTCCCTCCCTGCCTCCCTTCCTCCCTCAAGCCCCAGCAAAATCAAGCCAAATTGGCATGAAATGACGATGGGCCAGAAAATTACCGACATCAGATCCAACACACACAGATTACAGCCTCAGCATGCCTGGTATATTTCAATCTGCCCGTTTCAGTCCCCTGTTCTAACACAACTTAATTCAATCTGTGCTCCTTCTCTGTTTGTGTGTGTGTGGGGGGGAATGTAATCAATTGTTATTTGTCACATGCTTTCGTAAGCAACAGGTGTAGACAAACAGTGATAACTACGTTATATACACAGGGTACCAGTACTGAGTCACGATAACTAGTTTATATACACAGGGTACCAGTACTGAGTAATGATAACTACGTTATATACACAGGGTACCAGTACTGAGTAATGATAACTACGTTATATACACAGGGTACCAGTACTAAGTAATGATAACTAGGTTATATACACAGGGTACCAGTACTGAGTAATGATAACTAGGTTATATACACAGGGTACCAGTACTGAGTAATGATAACTAGGTTATATACACAGACCAGTCCTGAGTAATGATAACTAGGTTATATACACGGGGTAACAGTACTGAGTAATGATAACTTGGTTATATACACAGGGTGCCAGTACTGAGTAATGATAACTTGGTTATATACACAGGGTACCAGTACTGAGTAATGGTAACTAGGTTATATACACAGGGTACCAGTACTGAGTAATGTTAACTTGGTTATATACACAGGGTGCCAGTACTGAGTAATGTTAACTAGGTTATATACACAGGGTGCCAGTACTGAGTAATGTTAACTAGGTTATATACACAGAACAGTACTGAGTAATGATAACTAGGTTATATACACAGGGTACCAGTACTGAGTAATGATAACTAGGTTATATACACAGGGTGCCAGTACTGAGTAATGTTAACTAGGTTATATACACAGAACAGTACTGAGTAATGATAACTAGGTTATATACACAGGGTACCAGTACTGAGTAATGATAACTAGGTTATATACACAGGGTGCCAGTACTGAGTAATGATAACTAGGTTATATACACAGACCAGTCCTGAGTAATGATAACTAGGTTATATACACGGGGTACCAGTACCTAGTCTATATGCAGAGGGTACAAGGTAATTTAGCTATATATGTAGAAGCTGTTCAGGGTCCTGTTGGTTCCAGACTTGCTGTGTCAATTTACAGTAGCTATTACAGTTACTATGACCACCTATTGTTTTGAAACAAAGCTAGCTAGATAGTTAATGAGACGGGCGGTGTTCACTTCAACAGAACGGAGAGGATGTAGTATTACGCATAGCTAGATCAGTTCTACAAAATGTTCAGCAAATTCAAAAAGCACAACATGACAACTAACACTGGGAAAGCTAAAAACGTAGTCCAAGTATATTGATTTGGATGAGATTATTGCCGAGATTGACCGGGGAGAGGGTCACGAGGAGTCCTGTACCCGCGTGAGAAACATTGGAAGGAGACTGTACGTACTTTTTAAGATCAGGAAGTAAATACGTTTTCTGCTTTTCGTGCTGATCCAATAGTTTAAATGGTTGTGTATTCATTTAAGATATTTTGTCTTCGATTTCTATGTATATTTGATATACAGACCTGGGATATACAATACATTAGTATAGTCTATACATCGATCCACATATTTCATTATAGTGATGTGTTTTTATGTGTATTTGATGTATTGATACAGTGCCCACTCCCTGCTAAATGAAATAAAATAAAATGAAATAAAAATAAAATAAAATGAAATAAAATAAACGAAATAAAATGAAATAAAATAAAATAAACAAAATAAAATTAAATAAATAAATAAAATAAAATAAAATAAAATGGAATAAAATAAATGAAATAAAATAAATGAAATGAAATAAAAATGAAATAAATAAAATAAAATGGAATAAAATAAATGAAATAAAATAAAAAATAAACAAAATAAAATGAAATAAATAAAAATGTAAAAAAATGGAATAAAATAAAATAAAATGGAATAAAATAAATCAAATGAAATAAATAAAATAAAATGGAATAAAATAAATCAAAATGAAATAAATAAAATAAATAAAATGAAATAAATAAATACATAAATAAATACAAATAAATAAATAAAATAAATAACATAAATAAAATAAATAAATAACTACAATTAAATTAGTTAAATAAAATAAAATTAAGGATCCATCATGTAGGACATTTCCTGTTAGTGTGGAAACTTGTATTTATTTTTTCCATAGTATTTTTCTATGTTCTTTTTAGTTATGGACTTGGATCAGTTTAATATAACATATTATGTTGTCATTCTTCAATGTATCAGTTGACCAGACCATTACATTTGGGCTCGTTAAGGACACCAGGGACACTTAATATGCATATTATGTAGGGGCCGTCATTCTTCAATGTATCCAGTTGACCAATTCGGCCACATTTGGGCTCATTAAGGACACCAGGCACACTTAATATAAAACATTATGTAAGGCCATTCTTCAATGTATCAGTCTGAAACTTTTCACACCAGTAAAGTAAAGCTGTCATCAAGGTAAAGGGTGGCTTTTTGAAGAAATAATAAAATATATAGGTTATTCTCCATTACAGAACTTAGAAGCATTGATTGGTCAAAGTGATAGAAAACGATCCATTCCACCACAACTTGCAGTTTTCACGTTGTCAGGG
>NW_027013565.1:0-2500 GCF_036934945.1 Oncorhynchus masou masou | reverse complement strand
CACTGTGATGCATCATGAGTTGAGAGATGCTGTTTCCACTGTGATGTTAAACATCATGAGTTGGGAGATGCTGTTTACACTGTGATGTTAAACATCATGAGGTGGGAGATGCTGTTTCCACTGTGATGTTAAACATCATGAGTTGGGAGATGCTGTTTCCACTGTGATGTTAAACATCATGAGTTGGGAGATGCTGTTTCACTTTGATGTTAAACATCATGAGTTGGGAGATGCTGTTTCCACTGTGATGTTAAACATCATGAGGTGGGAGATGCTGTTTCCACTGTGATGTTAAACATCATGAGTTGGGAGATGCTGTTTCCACTGTGATGTTAAACATCATGAGGTGGGAGATGCTGTTTCCACTGTGATGTTAAACATCATGAGGTGGGAGATGCTGTTTACACTGTGATGCATCATGAGTTGAGAGATGCTGTTTCCACTGTGATGCATCATGAGGTGGGAGATGCTGTTTCCACTGTGATGTTAAACATCATGAGTTGGGAGATGCTGTTTACACTGTGATGTTAAACATCATGAGTTGAGAGATGCTGTTTCCACTGTGATGCATCATGAGTTGGGAGATGCTGTTTCCACTGTGATGTTAAACATCATGAGTTGGGAGATGCTGTTTCCACTGTGATGTTAAACATCATGAGTTGGGAGATGCTGTTTCCACTGTGATGCATCATGAGGTGGGAGATGCTGTTTCCACTGTGATGTTAAACATCATGAGTTGGGAGATGCTGTTTACACTGTGATGTTAAACATCATGATTGCTTCAATCAAATATTCATGAATATTTAAATTGGATTCTACCAAAAATGTGTTTGGTATTTACAGTCTATATAACCCGTATTAGATGAGTCTTATTCCCACAATGCACTTGGTTTATAAAGGTCATCTAGGTCTCATTTCAACCTGGGTGGCTGAGGTGTTACCTGGTTTGAACAACAGTTATTTAAAGGTCATGTAGGCCTCATTTCAACCTGGGTGGCTGAAGTGTTACCTGGTTTGAACAACAGTTATTTAAAGGTCATGTAGGCCTCATTTCAACCTGGGTGGCTGAGGTGTTACCTGGTTTGAACAACAGTTATTTAAAGGTCATCTAGGTCTCATTTCAACCTGGGTGGCTGAGGTGTTACCTGGTTTGAACAACAGTTATTTAAAGGTCATGTAGGCCTCATTTCAACCTGGGTGGCTGAAGTGTTACCTGGTTTGAACAACAGTTATTTAAAGGTCATGTAGGCCTCATTTCAACCTGGGTGGCTGAGGTGTTACCTGGTTTGAACAACAGTTATTTAAAGGTCATCTATTCATCAACCTGGGTGGCTGAGGTGTTACCTGGTTTGAACAACAGTTATTTAAAGGTCATGTAGATCTCATTTCAACCTGGGTGGCTGAAGTGTTACTGGTTTGAACAACAGTTATTTAAAGGTCATGTAGGCCTCATTTCAACCTGGGTGGCTGAGGTGTTACCTGGTTTGAACAACAGTCATTTAAAGGTAATTTCCGGAGTCGATATACGCAGCGTTTACCGTGATCAGTCTCCTCAAACACAGGAACATTCCCTTTAAATTTCAACCACACTGTAACGCTGAGTTTCCTGGATATGGATTGGATAGATCCCTAACACTTGAGATAGGGATTGGATAGAACCCTAACACTTGAGATACGGATTGGATAGATCCCTAACACTTGAGATAGGGATTGGATAGAACCCTAACACTTGAGATAGGGATTGGATAGATCCCAACACTTGAGATAGGGAGATTGACATCCCTAACACTTGAGATATGGATTGGATAGAACCCAACACTTGAGATACGGATTGGATAGAACCCTAACACTTGAGATACGGATTGGATAGATCCCTAACACTTGATATATGGATTGGATAGAACCCTAACACTTGAGATACGGATTGGATAGAACCCGAACACTTGAGATAGGGATTGGATAGATCCCTAACACTTGAGATAGGGATTGGATAGAACCCTAACACTTGAGATAGGGATTGGATAGATCCCTAACACTTGAGATAGGGATTGGATAGATCCCTAACACTTGAGATACGGATTGGATAGATCCCTAACACTTGAGATATGGATTGGATAGAACCCTAACACGTGAGATAGGTATTGGATAGATCCCTAACACTTGAGATACGGATTGGATAGATCCCTAACACTTGAGATATGGATTGGATAGAGCCCTAACACGGAGATACGGATTGGATAGATCCCTAACACTTGAGATACTGATTGGATAGATCCCTAACACTTGAGATACGGATTGGATAGAGCCCTAACACTTGAGATAGGGATTGGATAGAACCCTAACACTTGAGATACGGATTGGATAGAGCCCTAACACGTGAGATAGGGATTGGATAGAACCCTAACACTTGAGATAGGGATTGGATAGAGCCCTAACACTTGAGAGATATGGATTGATAGAACCCTAACACTTGAGATAGGGATTGGATAGAACCCTAACA
>NW_027013564.1:0-10000 GCF_036934945.1 Oncorhynchus masou masou | reverse complement strand
GTGTAGTTTTGTTTTGACTGTTGTAATTTGAATTATTCTGATTGATTGGATGTTCTGGTCCTGAGGCTTCAGTGTGTTAGTAGAACAGGTTTGTGAACTCAGCCCCAGGACCAGCTGGATGAGGGGACTCTTTTCTTTGCTCAGCTCTTGGCATTGCAGGGCTTGGTAATGATATGAGAGGGGGTCACTGTATTTTAGATGTTTCCAAAACTTAATTGCTCTTTTTTAGAGTTTTTATTAGTAGTGGATATTGGCCTAATTCCGCCCTGCATGTATTGTTTGTAGTTTTCCTCTGGACATGTAGGAGAATCTTACAGAAGTCTGCATGCAGGGTTTCAATGGGTGCTTGTCCCATTTGATGAAATCTTGTTTTGCAAGTGGACCCCACACCTCACTGCCATAAAGTGCCATTGGTTCAATGACACATTCAATTAGTTTTAGCCAAATTTTAATAGGTATTTCAATTAGATTATTCTTTTTTTTTTTCTGTCTCTCTCTCGCTCCCTCTCTCTCTCTTTCTCTCCTCTCTCCCTCCCATCATCCTCCCCCTCCCCATCCTTCTCTTCCTCTCTGTTTCATTTGTCTATGTCTCTCCTCTTGTCTCTCCATTTCTCTCATGTTTCATTGGATCAGCCTTGTGTTTCAGAACAGCATTTTCCTTTTGTTTATTACAGAAACACGACAAGAAAAACAACAACAAAACAACAACATCTTGGCCCACACACACACACACACACACACACACACACACACACACACACACACACACACACACACACACACACACACACACACACACACACACACACACACACACATCCCTGATGGAATACACAGACTGTTCTCATCCCCACTCATCAACACTCCCCTCTTGTTTTGTCGGCTCTCCAAGCATCTGTTGCCTCTTCATGTGTAAGTGTGTGTGTGTGTGTGTGTGTGTGTGTGTGTGTGTGTGTGTGTGTGTGTGTCTGTGTGATGTACAGATTTGTAACCAAGTCTCAGACACGGGACCAAACACACTCGCCACTCAACAAGGCTGTCGGTTCCTGAATGCAGCTCCAACAAATAAATATATATATATTTATATATATAAACAAAACAATATAGATTTTTTCTCTGGCAGTCTGTTGGTGTATGTAAGCAAAGACACACACACATGAACGCACCCACGTTACAAAGTTGGATTGAAATCTATTTCAATTGTCTTTTTTTTGTCAACAATCTACACGCAATACTCTGTAATGGCAAAGTGGAAGAGATATTCTAAGATAAAATTTGCTTAATGAAAAATAAACCACTAGTATGTCTTGATAAGATTAGTATACACGCCCCTTAGTTAATACATGTTAGAATCACCTTTACAACTGGAGTCAAGCCGGTAGAGCTTTTCTCATTATTCTTTAAAATAATGAGAAAGATATTATATTTTCTAATTATTCTTTAAAAATCCTTCCAGCTCTGTCAAATTGGTTGTTGATCACTGCTAGACAGCCATTATCATGTCTTAACATAGATTTTCAAACCGATTAAAGTCACAACTGTAACTCGGCCACTCAGGAACATTCACTGTCTTCTTGGTAAGCAACTTCAGTGTAGATTTGGCCTTGTGTTTTAGGTTATTGTCACATACACATGGTTAGCAGATGTTAATGTGAGTGTCGCGAAATGCTTGTGCTTCGAGCTCCAACAGTGCAGTAATATCTAACAAATAATCTAACAATTCCCAATAACTACCTAACACACACAAATCTAAAGGGGTGAATGAGAATATGTACATATACATTTATGGATGAGCGATGGCCGAGCTGCATAGGCAAAGATGCAGTAGATGGCATAAAATGCAGTATATACAGTGCCTTGCGAAAGTATTCGGCCCCCTTGAACTTTGCGACCTTTTGCCACATTTCAGGCTTCAAACATAAAGGTAGGTGGAGGGACGCAGTCTTTGTTAGCGAGCCACAACGGTGGCACTGTATTGTTCTCAAAGCAGGCAAAGAAGGTGTTTAGTTTGTCTGAAAGCATGATGTCGGTATCCGTGACGTGGCTGTTTTTGTTTTTGTTGTCCGTGACTTCCTGTAGACCCTGCCACATACGTCTCGTGTCTGAGCCTTTGAATTGCGACACCACCTTGTCCCTGTGCCGGCATTTTTCTTGTTTGATTGCCTTGCGGAGGGAATAACTACACTGTTTATATTGAGTCATATCACCAGACCTCTTTCCATGGTTATATGCGGTGGATTGCGCTTTCAGTTTTTCGCGAATGCTGCCATCAGTCCACGGTTTCTGGTTAGGGTAAGTTTAAATAGTCACAGTGGGTACGACATCGCCAATGCACTTATTTATAAACATACTCACCGAGTCAGCGTATATATCAATGTCGTTCTCTGAGGCTGACTGGAACATATTCCAGTCCGCATGATCAAAACAATCTTGGAACGTGGCTTCCGATTGCTCAGAGCAGCATTGAATGGTTCTCGTCACTGGTAAATCCTGTTTGAGTTTCTGCCTATAAGCCGGAACGAGCAAATAGCGTCGTGGTCGGATTTGCCGAAGGGAGGACGGGGGAGGGCTTTGTATGCATGGCGGAAGTTAGAGTAGCAGGTCGAGAATATTAGCCCTACGTGTCATGCAATCAATATGCTGATAAAATCTAGGCAACATTGATCTCAAATTTGCTTATTTTAATATCCCCTGCTACAATAAATGCAGCCTCCGGGTATATAGTTAACAGTTTACATAGAGTCGAGTGAAGTACCTTGAGGGCCATCTTGGTGTTTGCTTGAGCAGGGGGGGGGGGGGTGTACACAGCTGTGACTATAACTGAAGAGAATTCTCCTGGTAGGTAGGATGTCCGGCATTTGATTTTAATTAAAACCTCTTGAAGCTATGGGGGCGCTATTTCATTATTGGATAAAAAAACGTGCCCGTTTTAAGCGCAATATTTTGTCACAAAAAGATGCTCGAGTATGCATATAATTTATAGCTTTGGAAAGAAAACACTCTGACGTTTCCAAAACTGCAAAGATATTATCTGTGAGTGCCACAGAACTGATGCTACAGGCGAAACCAAGATGAAACTTCAAACAGGAAATGAGCAAAATTTTTGAAGCGCTGTTTTCCAATGTCTCCTTATATGGCTGTGAATGCGACAGGAATGAGCCCACAATTTATGCCGTTTCCCCAAGGTGTCTGCAGCATTGTGACGTATTTGTAGGCATATCATTGGAAGATTGACCATAAGAGACCACATTTACCAGGTGTCCACCCGGTGTCCTGCGTCGAAATTGGTGCGCAAACCTTAGCTGCAAGTGTTTTTCCATGGAATTTAGAGAAGAAAGCAGGCTTCCACGAACGATATATCAATGAAGAGATATGTGAAAAACACATTGAGGATTGATTCTAAACAATGTTTGCCATGTTTCAGTCGATATTATGGAGTTAATTTGGAAAAAAGTTTGGCATTTTGGTGACTGAATTTTCGGTTTGTTTTGGTAGCCAAAAGTGATGTACAAAACGGAGCGATTTCTCCTACACAAAGAATCTTTCAGGAAAAACTGAACATTTGCTATGTAACTGAGAGTCTCCTCATTGAAAACATCCGAAGTTCTTCAAAGGTAAATGATTTTATTTGAATGCTTTTCTGTTTTTTGTGAAAATGTTGCCCGCTAAATGCTACGCTTATAGCTATGCTAGCTATCAATACTCTTACACAAATGCTTGTTTAGCTATGTTTGAAAAGTATATTTTGAAAATCTGAGAAGACAGTGTTGTTAACAAAAGGCTAAGCTTGAGAGCAAATATATTTATTTCATTTCATTTGCGATTTTCATGAATAGTTAACGTTGCGTTATGCTAATGAGCTTGAGGGTATAAATAGGATTGCTCATCGCATGAAGTTAAGGAATTCTAGATCGGATGAGCAGAAGGACTTGAGTTCGCGTGTGATGTTATGATCGCACAATGAGTTGTTAATCATAAAGCATACACCCCCCCTTCCTCTTCCTAGAGAGGTGTTGATCTCTGTCATCGTGAAGCACGGAGAAGCACGGTGGCTGGACTGATTCTGACAACATATCCCAAGAAAGCCATGCTTCTGTGAAACAGAGAATGTTACAATCTCTGATGTCTCTTTGGAAGGCAACCACTGCTCGAATTTCATCTACCTTGTTGTCAAGAGACTGGACATTGGCGAGTAGTATACTCGGGAGCTGTGAGCAATGTGCCCTTTTACAAAGCTTGACCAGAAGACCACTCCGTCTGCCCCTTCTGCGTCGCCATTGTTTTCAGTCAGCTGCTGGGATTAGATCGATTGTCCTGTGTGGTGGTCTGAAGAGAGGATCTGATTTGGGAAAGTTGTATTCCTGGTTGTAATGTTGGAAAGTATATATGTAATAAGTCTGAACATTTCCCGGTGTTACAATGTAAGAAATAATACATTAAAAAAACAAAATACTCCATAGTGTCACGCCCTGGTCGAAATATATTATGTTTATTCTTCATTTATTCGGTCAGGCCAGGGTGTGACATGGGTTATTGTGGTGTGTTTTTGTCTTGGGGTTTTGTGGGATGTCTAGCATTAGTCTATGGCTGCCTGAGGCGGTTCTTAATCAGAGTCAGGTGATTATCGTTGTCTCTGATTGGGAACCATATTTAGGCAGCCATATTCTTTGTGTGTTTCGTGGGTGATTGTCCTTCGTGTCCTTGTTCCTGTCTCTATGTTAGTTTACACTAGTATAGGCTGTTTCGGTTTTCGTTACGTTCTTTTTGTTTTGTAGTATTTGTATTGATTCGTGTTTTACGTTTCTTCATTAAACATGGATCGCAATCGATACGCTGCATTTTGGTCCGACTCTCCTTCGCCTACAGAAAAACGTTACAGAATCACCCACCGCAAACGGACCAAGCAGCGTGTTAACAGGCAGGTGCAGCGAAAGGAGGAATGGACATGGGAAGACGTTTTGGATGGCAAAGGTTGTTATACTTGGGAGGAGATACTGGCTGGAAGAGATCGCCTCCCATGGGAACAGGTGGAGGCACTTAGGAGAGCAGAGGCAGCCGGAGAGAGGAGCCGGCGATATGAGGGAACACGGTTGGCATGGAAGCCCGAGAGTCAGCCCCAAAAATGTCTTGGGGGGGAGGCTCACAGGGAGTAGGGCTACGCCAGGTAGGAGACCTGTGCAAACTCCCTGTGCTTACCGGGGGGCTAGAGAGACCGGGCAGGCACCGTGTTATGCAGTGGTGCGCACGGTGTCCCCAGTGCGGGTGCATAGCCCGGTGCGGTATATTCCAGCTCCTCATATCGGCCGGGCTAGAGTGGGCATCGAGCCAGGTAAAGTTGGGTAGGCTCGATGCTCAAGAGCTCCAGTGCGCCTGCACGGTCCGGTCTACCCAGTACCACCTCCACACCCCAGCCCTCCGGTGGCAGCTCCCCGCACCAGGCTTCCTGTGCGTGTCCTTGGCCCAGTACCACCAGTGCCAGCACCACGCATCAGACCTACTGTGCGCCTCGCCTGTTCAGCGCAGCCAGAGCCTTCCTCCTCTCCTGCGCTGCCGGAGCCTCCCACCTGTTCAGCGCTATCGGAGCCTTTCTCCTCTCCAGCGCTGACGGAGTCTCCCGCCTGTTTAGCGCAGCCGGAGCTGTCAGTCTGCAAGGAGCTGCCAGTGTACAAGGAGCTGTCAGTCTGCAAGGAGCTGTCAGTCTTCAAGGAGCTGTCAGTCTGCAAGGAGCAGTCAGTCTGCAAGGAGCAGCCGGAGCTGCCAGTCTGCATGGAGCTGTCAGTCTGCAAGGAGCTGCCAGTGTACAAGGAGCTGTCAGTCTGCAAGGAGCTGTCAGTCTTCAAGGAGCTGTCAGTCTGCAAGGAGCAGTCAGTCTGCAAGGAGCTGTCAGTCTGCAAGGAGCTGTCAGTCTGCAAGGAGCTGTCAGTCTGCATGGAGCTGCCAGTCTGCATGGAGCAGCCAGAGCTGTCAGTCTGCAAGAAGCCGCCAGAGCCGCCAGTCAGCATGGAGCAGCCAGATCCGTCAGTCAGCCAGACTCTTCCAGATCCGTCAGTCAGCCAGACTCTTCCAGATCTGCCAGTCAGCCAGACTCTTCCAGATCTGCCAGTCAGCCAGACTGTTCCTGATCTGCCAGTCAGCCAGACTCTTCCAGATCAGCTAGTCAGCCAGACTCTTCCAGATCTGCCAGTCAACCAGATTCTTCCAGATCTGCCAGTCAAGCAGAATCTTCCAGATCTGCCAGTCAGCCAGGATCTGCCAGAACCGTCAACCAGCCAGGATCTGCCGGATCCAACTACCTGGTTGAGCTTCCTCTCAGTGCTGGGCTTCCTCTCAGTGCTAGGCTTCCTCTCAGTGCTGGGCTTCCTCTCAGTCCCGAGCTTCCCCTCAGTGCTGAGCTGCCCCTCAGTGCTGAGCTGCCCCTCTGTCCCGAGCTGCCCCTCTGTCCCGAGCTGCCCCTCAGTCCCGAGCTGCCCCTCAGTCCCGAGCTGACCCTCAGTCCCGAGCTGACCCTCAGTCCAGTGGGGTTCTGGGTGAGGACTACTAGGCCATGGTCGGCGGCGAAGGTGGACTATCCTAGGACACGAGGAGGGGGGACTAAGACATTTATAGAGTGGGTTCCACGTCCCGCGCCGGAGCCGGAGCCGCCACCATGGACAGACACCCACCCGGACCCTCCCTATTGTTTTGATGTGCGTCCGGGAGTCCGCACCTTAGTAGGGGGGGGTTCTGTCACGCCCTGGTCGAAATATATTATGTTTATTCTTCATTTATTCGGTCAGGCCAGGGTGTGATATGGGTTATTGTGGTGTGTTTTTGTCTTGGGGTTTTGTGGGATGTCTAGCGTTAGTCTATGGCTGCCTGAAGCCATAGACTAGTTTACACTAGTTTAGGCTGTTTCGGTTTTCGTTACGTTCTTTTTGTTTTGTAATATTTGTATTGATTCGTGTTTTACGTTTTTTCATTAAACATGGATCGCAATCTACACGCTGCATTTTGGTCCGACTCTCCTTCGCCTACAGAAAACCGTTACACATAGTTTCTTTTTTTTGTTTGCCAATGACAAGCATACCCATAAGATGATGCAGCCACCACCATCCTTGAAAATGTGAAGAGTGGTACTCAGTGACGTATTGTTGGATTTGCCCCAGACAAAATGCATTGTATTCAGGACAAAACATTCATTTCTTTACCAAACGTTTTTCACTATTACTTTAGTGCCTTATTGCTAACAGCATGAATGTTTTCTGTACAGGCTTCCTTTTCACTCGGTCATATAGGTAGGTATTGTAGAGTTGTTGATTCATCCTCAATTTTCTCCTATCACAGCCATTCAACTCTGTAACTATTTTAAAGTCACCATTGGCCTCATGGTGAAATCGCTGAGCGGTTTCCTTCCTCTCTGGCGACTGAGTTAGGAAAGATGCCTGTATCTTTATAGTGACTGGGTGTATTGATACACTGAGTTAGGAAGGAGGCCTGTATCTTTATAGTGACTGGGTGTATTGATACACTGAGTTAGGAAGGAGGCCTGTATCTTTGTAGTGACTGGATGTATTGATACACTGAGTTAGGAAGGAGGCCTGTATCTTTGTAGTGACTGGGTGTATTGATACCCTGAGTTAGGAAAGATGCCTGTATCTTTATAGTGACTGGATGTATTGATACACTGAGTTAGGAAGGAGGCCTGTATCTTTGTAGTGACTGGGTGTATTGATACCCTGAGTTAGGAAAGATGCCTGTATCTTTATAGTGACTGGATGTATTGATACACTGAGTTAGGAAGGAGGCCTGTATCTTTGTAGTGACTGGATGTATTGATACACTGAGTTAGGAAGGAGGCCTGTATCTTTGTAGTGACTGGGTGTATTGATACACTGAGTTAGGAAAGACGCCTGTATCTTTGTAGTGACTGGGTGTATTGATACACTGAGTTAGGAAAGATGCCTGTATCTTTGTAGTGACTGGGTGTATTGATACACTGAGTTAGGAAAGACGCCTGTATCTTTGTAGTGACTGGGTGTATTGATACACTGAGTTAGGAAAGATGCCTGTATCTTTGTAGTGACTGGGTCTATTGATACACTGAGTTAGGAAGGACGCCTGTATCTTTATAGTGACTGGGTGTATTGATACACTGAGTTAGGAAAGACGCCTGTATCTTTGTAGTGACTGGGTGTATTGACACACTGAGTTAGGAAAGACGCCTGTATCTTTGTAGTGACTGGGTGTATTGATACACTGAGTTAGGAAGGACGCCTGTATCTTTGTAGTGACTGGGTGTATTGATACACTGAGTTAGGAAAGACGCCTGTATCTTTGTAGTGACTGGGTGTATTGATACACTGAGTTAGGAAAGATGCCTGTATCTTTGTAGTGACTGGGTGTATTGATACCCTGAGTTAGGAAAGATGCCTGTATCTTTGTAGTGACTGGGTGTATTGATACACTGAGTTAGGAAAGATGCCTGTATCTTTGTAGTGACTGGGTGTATTGATACACTGAGTTAGGAAAGATGCCTGTATCTTTGTAGTGACTGGGTGTATTGATACACTGAGTTAGGAAGGAGGCCTGTATCTTTGTAGTGACTGGGTGTATTGATACACTGAGTTAGGAAAGACGCCTGTATCTTTGTAGTGACTGGGTGTATTGATACACTGAGTTAGGAAAGACGCCTGTATCTTTGTAGTGACTGGGTGTATTGATACACTGAGTTAGGAAGAGGCCTGTATCTTTGTAGTGACTGGGTGTATTGATACACTGAGTTAGGAAGGAGGCCTGTATCTTTGTAGTGACTGGGTGTATTGATACACTGAGTTAGGAAGGAGGCCTGTATCTTTGTAGTGACTGGGTGTATTGATACACTGAGTTAGGAAGGAGGCCTGTATCTTTGTAGTGACTGGGTGTATTGATACACTGAGTTAGGAAGGAGGCCTGTATCTTTGTAGTGACTGGGTGTATTGATACACTGAGTTAGGAAGGACGCCTGTATCTTTATAGTGACTGGGTGTATTGATACACTGAGTTAGGAAAGACGCCTGTATCTTTGTAGTGACTGGGTGTATTGATACACTGAGTTAGGAAGGAGGCCTGTATCTTTGTAGTGACTGGGTGTATTGATACACTGAGTTAGGAAAGACGCCTGTATCTTTGTAGTGACTGGGTGTATTGATACACTGAGTTAGGAAGGACGCCTGTATCTTTGTAGTGACTGGGTGTATTGATACACTGAGTTAGGAAGGAGGCCTGTATCTTTGTAGTGACTGGGTGTATTGATACACTGAGTTAGGAAGGAGGCCTGTATCTTTATAGTGACTGGGTGTATTGATACACTGAGTTAGGAAAGACGCCTGTATCTTTGTAGTGACTGGGTGTATTGATACACTGAGTTAGGAAAGATGCCTGTATCTTTGTAGTGACTGGGTGTATTGATACACTGAGTTAGGAAGGACACCTGTATCTTTGTAGTGACTGGATGTATTGATACACTGAGTTAGGAAAGATGCCTGTATCTTTGTAGTGACTGGATGTATTGATACACTGAGTTAGGAAAGACGCCTGTATCTTTGTAGTGACTGGATGTATTGATACCCTGAGTTAGGAAAGACGCCTGTATCTTTGTAGTGACTGGGTCTATTGATACACTGAGTTAGGAAGGAGGCCTGTATCTTTGTAGTGACTGGGTGTATTGATACACTGAGTTAGGAAGGAGGCCTGTATCTTTGTAGTGACTGGGTGTATTGATACACTGAGTTAGGAAGGACGCCTGTATCTTTGTAGTGACTGGGTGTATTGATACACTGAGTTAGGAAGGAGGCCTGTATCTTTGTAGTGACTGGGTGTATTGATACACTGAGTTAGGAAGGACGCCTGTATCTTTGTAGTGACTGGGTGTATTGATACACTGAGTTAGGAAGGACGCCTGTATCTTTGTAGTGACTGGGTGTATTGATACACTGAGTTAGGAAGGATGCCTGTATCTTTGTAGTCACTGGGTGTATTGATA
>NW_027013563.1:0-15837 GCF_036934945.1 Oncorhynchus masou masou | reverse complement strand
TCTCTACTCTCCCCGGGGTCAGTGGTTCAGACTCCCTCTCTACTCTCCCCAGGGTCAGTGGTTCAGACTCCCTCTCTACTCTCCTCGGGGTCAGTGGTTCAGACTCCCCTCTCTACTCTCGCCAGGGTCAGTGGTTCAGACTCCCTCTCTACTCTCGCCAGGGTCAGTGGTTCAGACTCCCTCTCTACTCTCCTCGGGGTCAGTGGTTCAGACTCCCTCTCTACTCTCGCCAGGGTCAGTGGTCAGACTCCCTCTCTACTCTCCCCAGGGTCAGTGGTTCAGACTCCCTCTCTACTCTCCTCGGGGTCAGTGGTTCAGACTCCCTCTCTACTCTCGCCAGGGTCAGTGGTTCAGACTCCCCTCTCTACTTCCCGGGGTCAGTGGTTCAGACTCCCCTCTCTACTCTCCTCGGGGTCAGTGGTTCAGACTCCCTCTCTACTCTCCCCAGGGTCAGTGGTTCAGACTCCTCTACTCGCCCAGGGTCAGTGGTTCAGACTCCCCTCTCTACTCTCGCCTAGGGTCAGTGGTTCAGACTCCCCTCTCTACTCTCCTCAGGGTCAGTGGTTCAGACTCCCCTCTCTACTCGCCAGGGTCAGTGGTAGACTCCCCTCTCTACTCTCCCAGGGTCAGTGGTTCAGACTCTCTCTACTCTCCCAAGGGTCAGTGGTTCAGATACCCTCTACTCTCCCCAGGGTCAGTGGTTCAGACTCCCTCTTACTCTCCCCAGGGTCAGTGGTCCAGACTCCCCTCTACTCTCCCGAGGGTTCAGACTCCCCTCTACTCTCCTCGGGGTCAGTGGTTCAGACTCCTCTTTCTACTCTCCCCAGGGTCAGTGGTTCAGACTCCCTCTACTCTCCCCAGGGTCAGTGGTTCAGACTCCCCTCTCTACTCTCCCCAGGGTCAGTGGTCCAGACTCTCCCTCTCTACTCTCCCCAGGGTCAGTGGTTCAGACTCCCCTCTCTACTTCCCCTCGGGGTCAGTGGTTCAGACTCCCTCTCTACTCTCCCCGGGGTCAGTGGTTCAGACTCCCCTCTACTCTCCCCAGGGTCAGTGGTTCAGACTCCCCTCTCTACTCTCCCCAGGGTCAGTGGTTCAGACTCCCTCTCTACTCTCCCCAGGGTCAGTGGTTTTGACTCCCTCTCTACTCTCCGGGGTCAGTGGTTCAGATTCCCTCTCTACTCTCCCCTAGGTCAGTGGTTCAGACTCCCCTACTCTCCCCAGGGTCAGTGGTTCAGACTCCTCTACTCTCCTCGGGGTCAGTGGTTCAGAATCCCTCTCTACTCTCCCCCAGGGTCAGTGGTTCAGACTCCCCTCTCTACTCTCCCTAGGGTCAGTGGTTCAGACTCCCCTCTACTCTCGCCAGGGTCAGTGGTTCAGACTCCCTCTCTACTCTCCCCAGGGTCAGTGGTTCAGACTCCCCTCTCTACTCTCCCCCCCCCCAGGGTCAGTGGTTCAGACTCCCTCTCTCCTCTCTCCAGGGTCAGTGGTTCAGACTCCCTCTCTACTCTCCCCTCGGGTCAGTGGTTCAGACTCCCTCCCTACTCTCCTCAGGGTCAGTGGTTCAGACTCCCCTCTACTCTCCCCAGGGTCAGTGGTTCAGACTCCACTCTCTACTGGGTCAGTGGTTCAGACTCCTCTCTACTCTCCTCGGGGTCAGTGGTTCAGACTTCTCTCTACTCTCCCCAGGGTCAGTGGTTCAGACTCCCTCTCTACTCTCCCCAGGGTCAGTGGTTCAGACTCCCTCTCTACTCTCCCCAGGGTCAGTGGTTCAGACTCCCCTCTCTACTCTCCCCAGGGTCAGTGGTTCAGACTCCCCTCTCTACTCTCCCCAGGGTCAGTGGTTCAGACTCCCCTCTCTACTCTCCCCAGGGTCAGTGGTTCAGACTCCCCTCTCTACTCTTGCCAGGGTCAGTGGTTCAGACTCCCCTCTTTACTCTCCCCAGGGTCAGTGGTTCAGAATCCCCTCTCTCCTCTCGCCAGAGGAGTCAGTAGTAATGGCCGTGGTCCAGAGGGGTGAGGAATCAGACCGAAAATGAAGAGCAGGAATCTTCTCCTCTCTCCTAACTCCACTTGTATTGCCTTGTGTATATTCAAGAAAGAAGGAGAGAGACAGAGAGAGAAAGAGTTAGAGAGAGCGAGAGAGACAGAGACAGATAGAGAAAGAGTTAGAGACAGAGACAGAGACAGAGACAGAGACAGAGACAGAGACAGAGAAAGAGAGAGAGAGAGAGAGAGAGAGAGACACAGAGAGAGAGAGAAGGTGAGAGAGTGTCTGCATTGTTTTGTAATTGATGTCAAATATGCAGTAGATGTAGAAAACCCCAACAAACCATATACTGTAGGTAAGTGGCAGGGCATGCCCGCAGCTACAAACATGTAGCTGTGTGTTTCAACAGGAAACCACTTTCCTCTCAAACATAATGTACAAACAAGGGGATAAGCCCACACAGTCAGACAGGCTGAGCCAGGGAGAGGGTAAACATCACAACTAAAAACCCAGGAGCTGTCAATCATCGCAAATCAACTCTTGTGCCTCACCAAAGAGAAAATAGCAGGCTGTCCTCTTCACCTAGACTTCACCATCCTCACTGATTCACAGCCAAACTACAGCTACAACCCTGGGGTTTTTACCCACTCCTCCCACCTTCCGAGGAAACATTTGGGAATGTTCTTTTATTTTCGTGGGCGGTGGTGCTTCATGGGTAGGCACTCTGACTGTGTCTTCAACTCCAGGCTGTACTCTCCTCGCTGCTCTTCACCGAATGTCGCCCTGCCTAACCTGACAGAACCCCCCCTCTCCCTCACTCTGATCTTGTTCTTCCCTTTTCACAGCGCTGGCGAGAGGAGCAGAAAACGAGTGGGCTGCTGAGCGCCCAAGTAGATCATGGGAGGCAGACGCAGTCTTACAAAGCATTCAGTAATGGACTTTAGACGAAGAACACATGGCTTTCTGTGGAAGACTAGATCAATGGACATAACTCTAACAAGGCACGTTACATCTACATGTCCTACATGTGTCTGCTAGCCGGACTGCTGTATCCTCCTGGCAGAGACACGTCAAAGGGAATTGGTCTTTAATGCTTGCTGATACTTTGTGCATCTGTCTTGACTAATTAAAATGTCTGATTTCTCTGCTTTTGAACTGCATTGTGCCATGCAGCCTCATCTCCGGTCTCACCCACAACACACTCCCACACTCACCCCCAACACACCCACACTCACCCCCAACACACTCCCACACTCACCCCCAACACACTCCCACACTCACCCCCAACACACTCCCACACTCACCCCCAACACACTCCCACACTCAACAATCAACAGACTCCGGTCTCACCCCAAACACTCCCACACTCACCCCCAACACACTCCCACACTCACCAACCAACAGACTCTGGTCTCACCTCAACACTCCCACACTCACCAACCAACAGACTCCGGTCTCACCCCAAACATACTCCCACACTCACCAACCAACAGACTTCGGTCCCTCGCTCAAAACACTCACATATCTAACCAATCAACAGACTCCGGTCTCACCCCCAACACACTCCGACACTCACCAACCAACAGACTCCGGTCTCACCCCCAACACACTCCCACTCCCACTCCCACCAACAAATTGACTCTGGTCTCTCTCTCAACACACTCCCACACCCACCAACCAACAGACTCCGGTCTCACCCCAAACACACTCCCACACCCACCAACCAACAGACTCTGGTCTCACCCCCAACACTCCCACACCCACCAACCAACAGACTCTGGTCTCACCCCCAACACTCCCACACTCACCAACCAACAGACTCCGGTCTCACCCCAAACACACTCCCACACTCACCAACCAACAGACTCCGGTCTCACCCCCAACACACTCCCACTCCCACTCCCACCAACAAATTGACTCTGGTCTCACCCCCAACACACTCCCACTCCCACTCCCACCAACAAATTGACTCTGGTCTCTCTCTCAACACACTCCCACACTCACCCCCAACACACTCCCACACCCACCAACCAACAGACTCCGGTCTCACCCCCAACGCACTCCCACACCCACCAACAAACAGACTATTGGTCTCTCCCTCAACACACTCCCACACCCACCAACCAACAGACATCCGGTCTCCTCCAACATCCCACACTCACCAACCAACAGACTCCGGTCTCACTCCAAACATCCCACACTCACCAACCAACAGCCTCTGGTCTCTACTCCCACTCTCACCAACAAACAGCCTCTGGTCTCCTCCCACTCCCACTCCCACCAACAAACAGACTCTGGTCTCTCCCAACACACTCCCACTATCCACCAACAAACAGACTCTGGTCTCTCCCAACACACTCCCACACCCACCAACCAACAGACTCCGGTCTCTCCAATACACTCCCACACTCACCAACAAACAGACTCTGGTCTCACTCCACACTCCCACACCCACCAACAAACAGACTCTGGTCTCTACTCCCACACCCACCAACCAACAGACTCCAGTCTCTACTCCCACACTCACCAACAAACAGACTCCGGTCTCTACTCCCACTCTCACCAACAAACAGACTCTGGTCTCTACTCCCACTATCCCCAACAAACAGACTCTGGTCTCTACTCCCACACCCACCAACCAACAGACTCCAGTCTCTCCCTCAATGCTCTCTCACACCCACCAACCAACAGACTCCAGTCTCTCCCTCAATGCTCTCCCCACACCCACCAACCAACAGACTGTGCTGTAGGAGCAGAAAGAGAAGAGAGCGTAGGAGCAGGACAGAACATTATGTTGGTTCAGGGATGAGCTCAGTGCTGTCTGCAAAATGGAAATCCAAACAGAATTGTGAGCTGCTTCTCAGCAACATAAAATGACAGCCATGTAAATAATGCTGGTGGAATGTACTCCAATTGATGCTCAATTGACTTTTCCTTCCAAAACAAAATGTGGACAATTTGTTAATTTTAAGGTGTTTTGTCTTCCTTCTCATGCCAAGCCACGGTTTTTTGTAAGAAACGCCTGGAGTTACCGAGCTACAATAGAGTTCTGTGAGAGGAGCTTAACCAGGACCATAGACCTCCTTTACTACTAGCTGTGTTTGTGCTGCTGAAAATCATTATGGCACCCTGTGGCGGAGTTACCATTAGGCAGAAGAGGCCTCTACATCATATCGGACATCATGAGCTGGGCATCATTTAAAAAAAGTATACTAGTAATCGTTTGTTTTAATTTCTCAGTTTGAGGCCCCTTCATGCTCCACTCGTTAATAGTGGATTATTCCACCCTGACAGAGTTCAAGGGGTGTGTTCTCAGACTGGCCTTTGCCCGGGGCCTCCAAATCACTAAGTCCGCCCCTGATGGCACCATATGTCTGTCATGACCGTGGTATATGTTCACTTCAAATTTATGACGTTTAACATAAAACAGATGTTAAAACCGAAAATTGAAATCAATGACGTGGACTAATGACCTACAAGTGTGAACCAGTTACCGCTGAGAAATGTTGAGTCGACCACCGTCAAATGACAAAACCATCGGGCTGGCACACACATGCCCTCATTACAGATAATCACTGCAAGAAACACTTCCACCCACAATACACCCTCTTTTCTGAAACCCCAAAGCCAATTACATAGCACTTATTATACAATAACATGATTGAAATGTTTCCTCTGTATTTTCTTTAGTGTGCACTTTAGAAAAAGATCTGATGACAAATGGTTATACACTTCAAGGTAAACCATCACATTAAGTCAATGAATGTACCAGGTCTGTTCTTCATGATGTATACATTTAGTAAATATTCAAAAGCAAACCTTCAAATAAAGTTTTGCTGAATGAGTTATTATTCACAAACCTTCAAATAAAGTTTTGCTAAATTAGTTATTATTCACAAACCTTTAAATAACGTTTTACATCATTTAAGTTATCATTGGGAGAAGGTCTAAATGAAACAGCTGTAATGTTCACTCCACCTCAATGAGGCATGGTTTACCTCAATGAGGCATGGATCACTTTAATGGTGCATGGTTTACATCAACGAGGCATGGATCACCTCAATGAGGTATGGTTTACCTCAATGAGGCATGGATCACCTCAATGAGGCATGGTTTACCTCAATGAGGCATGGTTTACCTCAATGAGGCATGGTTTACATCAACAAGGCATGGTTTACATCAACGAGGCATGGTTTAACTCAATGAGGCATGGTTTACATCAACGAGGCATGGTTTACATCAACGAGGCATGGTTTACATCAACGAGGCATGGTTTACATCAACGAGGCATGGTTTACCTCAATGAGGCATGGTTTACATCAACGAGGCATGGTTTACATCAAAGAGGCATGGTTTACATCAATGAGGCATGGTTTACATCAACGAGGCATGGTTTACATCAACGAGGCATGGTTTACCTCAATGAGGCATGGTTTATCTCATGAGGCATGGTTTACATCAATGAGGCATGGATCACCTCAATGAGGCATGGTTTACCTCAATGAGGCATGGTTTATATCAATGAGGCATGGATCACCTCAATGAGGCACGTTTCACATTAATGAGGCATGGTTTATCTCAATGAGGTATGGATCACCTCAATGAGGCATGGTTTACCTCAATGAGGCATGGATCACCGCAATGAGGCATGGATCACCTCAATTCAGCATGGTTCACTTCACCAGACAGCCAGATAGCCAGTCAGCCAAACGTTCAGATCTACAGATGAATCTGTATGCCCCAGCAAGGACCTACTATACTGATCTGTCTGCTGTAATGGCAGAGGAAAGGAAAGCCACAAGGAGCAACTGAGGAGCTCCTTAGACTAAATGTCAGTATTATATTGGCTCAAACAAACAGCATGTGCCTACAACAAATACCAGGGGAGGAAAGGTATGGAGGAGAACCAGACCAGGGGGGACCGAGTGCACCTCTCCTCATCCTTCATCTCCACCCTCACACTCTACCAGGAGGACCGAGGGCTCTCGTCACCCCTCATCCCCACCCTCACCCTGTACCAGGAGGTCCTAGGATACTCCTCACCCCTCATCCCCACCCTTACCCTGTACCAGGAGGTGCTAGGGATCTCCTCACCCCTAATCTCCACCCTCACCCCTCATCCCGACCCTCACCCTGTACCAGGAGGTCCTAGGGCACTCCTCACCCTGTACCAGGAGGTCCTAGGGCACTCCTAACCCCTGTAAAGGAGGTCTTAGAGCAATCCTCACCCTGTACCAGGAGGTCCTAGGGGCCCTCCTCACTCCTGTACCAGGAGGTCCTAGGGCACTCCTCACCCTGTACCAGGATGTCCTAGTGCACACCTCTCCCCCTCATCTCCACCCTCACCCCTATCCCTACCCCCACCCCTCATCCCCACCCTCACCCTGTACCAGGAGGTCCTAGGGCACTTCTCACCCTGTACCAGGAGGTCCTTGGGAATTCCTCATCCTGTACCAGGAGGTCCTAGGGCACTCCTCACCCTGTACCAGGAGGTCCTAAGGCACTCCTCACCCTGTACCAAGAGGTCCTAGGGCACTCCTCACCCTGTACCAGGAGGTGCTAGGGATCTCCTCAACCCTCATCTCCACCCTCACCCCTCATCCCCAACCTCACTCCTGTACCAGGAGGTCCTAGGATACTCCTCACCCCTCATTCCCACCCTTACCCTGTACCAGGAGGTGCTAGGGATCTCCTCACCCCTCATCTCCACCCTCACCCCTCATCCCGACCCTCACCCTGTACCAGGAGTTCCTAGGGCACTCCTCACCCTGTACCAAGAGTTCCTAGGGTACTCCTCACCCTGTACCAGGAGGTCCTAGGGCCCTCTTCACCCTGTACCAGGAGGTCCTAGGGCCCTCCTCACCCTGTACCAGGAGGTCTTAGGGCCCTCCTCACCCTGTACCAGGAGGTGCTAGGGATCTCCTCACCCCTCATCTCCACCCTCACCCCTCATCCCCACCCTCACCCTGTACCAGGAGGTCTTAGGGCCCTCCTCACCCTGTACCAGGAGGTCCTAGGGCCCTCCTCACCCTGTACCAGGAGGTCTTAGGGCCCTCCTCACCCTGTACCAGGAGGTCCTAGGGCCCTCCTCACCCTGTACCAGGAGGTCTTAGGGCCCTCCTCACCCTGTACCAGGAGGTGCTAGGGATCTCCTCACCCCTCATCTCCACCCTCACCCCTCATCCCCACCCTCACCCTGTACCAGGAGGTCCTAGGGCCCTCCTCACCCTGTACCAGGAGGTCTTAGGGCCCTCCTCACCCTGTACCAGGAGGTCCTAGGGCCCTCCTCACCCTGTACCAGGAGGTCCTAGGGCCCTCCTCACCCTGTACCAGGAGGTCCTAGGGCCCTCCTCACCCTGTACCAGGAGGTCTTAGGGCCCTCCTCACCCTGTACCAGGAGGTCCTAGGGCCCTCCTTCACCCTGTACCAGGAGGTCCTAGGGCCCTCTTCACCCTGTACCAGGAGGTCCTAGGGCCCTCTTCACTCCTGTACCAGGAGGTCCTAGGGCCCTCCTCACCCTGTACCAAGAGTTCTTAGGGCACTCCTCACCCCTCACAAACCTGAGTTCCATATACACCTGACTTCATGGAGGCAAATGTCTGACTGTCAAGTCAATATCAATTTACAGTACCAAAGCAATGGACTGTTCCCTTAAATAAATACACACAGGAATTCTGCATGACAAATCCAGACAGACACACACTGACAAATTACAGAAATACCTTTGTCTTACTATTTTAATATATCATTTACATTTGGATACAGCGCTAATTGTCCCCATTTATTTTTCACCATGCCACATGGTGACAAGGTTGAACATTTCCTGGAATTTTGAACAAATTCCTTTTCCCGAAATCCTAGTTAGATGATTCCCAGAATCAGAAAGGAATAAGTATGAAATCTGGAATCCTCGAACCAGGAATTCTGAAAAAACAGGGAATTTACCGAAAGTACCCGGAATTTTGCAACCCTAGTGCGGATGCGGCCAGAGAACTCAATAATTGTTAAAAAATTGTTGATTTAACTTGGAGATGACAGTTTCCCAGAAGCCAAGCTGTCAAGCTGTCAAGCTGTCACAGGAGTTACATATATTACAATATTACAATATTACATATTTCAGTTAACTGGCCAAAAAGTTCAATAAATTGCAGAGCATATTTATCAGAATTTCATCATGTAATTTTGCAAAGCTGGGAACACTATGATTTTATCTTCATTTATATATGTATATATTAATATATGTACTTATTTTCCCCTCTCTCCTGTTGCATCCTGTACCTATCACATGTGCAGCCCGCCAAAGTCAGTGTTCTGCTTTTTTGTGGGTGGATTATTGAGTGATTCTGCCCCAGTTTAATTTGAAGGAAGCCTACAGCTTGGCGTGTTTAATCCCCCACGATTTAAAGATTTAAAGAAGTCTCAAACGCTCAGGAGATGGCTCTGTCAGGAAACCAGAGGAGAGGAGCTGTGGAGAGAGGGGAGGAGAAGAAAGAGAGAGGGAATGTATCCACAGTATTGAAGTCGACCTCCAGCCAACTCGTCTTTCACCCCTTACTCACTCTTTCATTGGCTACTGTTTAAGCCCTCACAGTTTGTGTGGAAGACCCTTGGGGTTCACTAACCCCTATCCACTTTCAGAATGCATTTAAGCACTCTCTCAACATATACGTTTCTCTCTATATCATTCTTTCAGTCTCTTTCACCATGTTATCTCTCTCCGGTCCCTGGCACCCATCTCTCTCTGACCTGGAAGAGGTGTGCTTGGTTTGGATCGTTTCAGAGAGGATTATGGCTCTTAAGAAGTGGGCACCTGTCAACATGTACGAACACTAGTATATTGCACTAGCATATTACACTAGCATACACACTAGCATATTACACTAGTATATTACACTAGGATACACACTAGCATATTACACTAGAATATTACATTAGCATATTACACTAGCATATTACACTAGGGTACACACTAGCATATTACACTAGGGTACACACTAGCATATTACACTAGCATACACACTAGCATATTACACTAGCATATTACACTAGTATATTACACTAGGGTACACACTAGCATATTACACTAGCATACACACTAGCATATTACACTAGCATATTACACTAGGATACACACTAGCATATTACACTAGCATATTACACTAGCTTATTACACTAGCATATTACACTAGCATATTACACTAGCATATTACACTACGATACACACTAGCATATTACACTATTATATTACACTAGCATATTACACTAGCATACACACTAGCATATTACACTAGCATACACACAGGCATATTACACTAGCATATTACACTAGCATATTACACTACGATACACACTAGCATATTACACTAGCATATTACACTATTATATTACACTAGCATATTACACTAGCATACACACTAGCATATTACACTAGCATACACACAGGCATATTACACTAGCATATTACACTAGCATATTGCACTAGCATATTGCAGTGGCATACACACTAGCATACACACTAGCATACACACTAGCATACACACTAGCATATTACACTAGTATATTACACTATAATACACACTAGGATATTACACTAGTATATTACACTAGCATATTACACCAGGTTGCACACTAGCATATTACACTAGCATATTACACTAGCATATTACACTAGCATATTACACTAGCATATTACGCTAGTATATTACACTAGGATACACACTAGCATATTACACTAGTATATTACACTAGGATACACACTAGCATATTACACTAGCATATTACACTAGTATATTACACTATAATACACACTAGCATATTACACTAGTATATTACACTAGGATACACAGTAGCATACACACTGGCATACACACCTAGCATATTACACTAGCATATTACACTAGCATATTGCAGTGGCATACACACTAGCATACACACTAGCATACACACTAGCATACACACTAGCATATTACACTAGCATACACACAGGCATATTACACTATCATATTACAATAGTATATTACACTAGCATACACACTAGCATAATACACTAGCATATTACACTAGCATATTGCACTAGCATACACACAGGCATATTACACTAGCATATTACACTAGCATATTACACTACGATACACACTAGCATACTACACTAGCATATTACACTATTATATTACACTAGCATATTACACTAGCATACACACTAGCATACACACTAGCATACACACTAGCATATTACACTAGTATATTACACTATAATACACACTAGGATATTACACTAGTATATTACACTAGCATATTACACTAGGATGCACACTAGCATATTACACTAGCATATTACACTAGCATATTACACAAGCATATTACACTAGCATATTACACTAGTATATTACACTAGCATACACACTAGCATATTACACTAGCATATTACACTAGGAAACACACTAGCATATTACACTAGCATATTACACTAGCATATTACACTAGCATATTACACTACGATACACACTAGCATATTACACTAGCATATTACACTATTATATTACACTAGCATATTACACTAGCATACACACTAGCATATTACACTAGCATACACACAGGCATATTACACTAGCATATTACACTAGCATATTGCACTAGCATATTGCAGTGGCATACACACTAGCATACACACTAGCATACACACTAGCATACACACTAGCATATTACACTAGTATATTACACTATAATACACACTAGGATATTACACTAGTATATTACACTAGCATATTACACCAGGTTGCACACTAGCATATTACACTAGCATATTACACTAGCATATTACACTAGCATATTACACTAGCATATTACGCTAGTATATTACACTAGGATACACACTAGCATATTACACTAGTATATTACACTAGGATACACACTAGCATATTACACTAGCATATTACACTAGTATATTACACTATAATACACACTAGCATATTACACTAGTATATTACACTAGGATACACAGTAGCATACACACTAGCATACACACTAGCATATTACACTAGCATATACACTAGCATATTACACTAGCATATTGCAGTGGCATACACACTAGCATACACACTAGCATACACACTAGCATACACACTAGCATATTACACTAGCATACACACAGGCATATTACACTAGCATATTACAATAGTATATTACACTAGCATACACACTAGCATAATACACTAGCATATTACACTAGCATATTGCACTAGCATATTGCAGTGGCATACACACTAGCATGCACACTAGCATACACACTAGCATATTACACTAGTATATTACACTAGGATACACATTAGCATATTACACTAGCATACACACTAGCATATTACACTAGTATATTACATTAGGATACACACTAGTATAAACAGTAGCATACACACTAGCATATTACACTAGCATATTACACTAGCATATTACACTAGGATATTACACTATAATACACACTAGGATATTACACTAGTATATTACACTAGCATATTACACTAGGATGCACACTAGCATATTACACTAGCATATTACACTAGCATATTACACAAGCATATTACACTAGCATATTACACTAGTATATTACACTAGCATACACACTAGCATATTACACTAGCATATTACACTAGGAAACACACTAGCATATTACACTAGCATATTACACTAGCAAATTACACTAGCATATTACACTAGCATATTACACTACGATACACACTAGCATATTACAATAGCATATTACACTATTATATTACACTAGCATATTACACTAGCATACACACTAGCATATTACACTAGCATACACACAGGCATATTACACTAGCATATTACACTAGCATATTGCACTAGCATATTGCAGTGGCATACACACTAGCATACACACTAGCATACACACTAGCATACACACTAGCATATTACACTAGTATATTACACTATAATACACACTAGGATATTACACTAGTATATTACACTAGCATATTACACTAGGATGCACACTAGCATATTACACTAGCATATTACACTAGCATATTACACTAGGATACACACTAGCATATTACACTAGTATATTACACTAGCATATTACACTAGCATATTGCACTAGCATATTGCAGTGGCATACACACTAGCATACACACTAGCATACACACTAGCATATTACACTAGCATACAAACTAGCATATTACACTAGTATATTACACTAGGATACACAGTAGCATACACACTAGCATACACACTAGCATATTACACTAGCATATTACACTAGGATATTACACTAGGATACACACTAGCATACACAGTAGCATACACACTAGCATATTACACTAGCATATTACACAAGGATATTACACTAGGATACACACTAGCATACACAGTAGCATACACACTAGCATACACACTAGCATATTACAATAGTATATTACACTATAATACACACTAGGATATTACACTAGCATATTACATTTACACTAGCATACACACTAGCATATTACATTAGTATATTACACTAGGATACACACTAGCATACACAGTAGCATACACACTAGCATATTACACTAGCATATTACACTAGTATATTACACTAGGATACACACTAGCATATTACACTAGCACACACACTAGCATATTACACTAGGATACACACTAGCATACACAGTAGCATACACACTAGCATATTACACTAGCATATTACACTAATATATTACACTAGTATATTACACTAGCATATTACACTAGGATGCACACTAGCATATTACACTAGTATATTACACTAGCATACACACTAGGATACACAGTAGCATACACAGTAGCATATACACTAGCATATTACACTAGCATATTGCACTAGCATATTGCAGTGGCATACACACTAGCATACACACTAGCATACACACTAGCATACACACTAGCATATTACACTAGTATATTACACTATAATACACACTAGGATATTACACTAGTATATTACACTAGCATATTACACTAGCATACACACAGGCATATTACACTAGCATATTGCACTAGCATATTGCAGTGGCATACACACTAGCATGCACACTAGCATACACACTAGCATATTACACTAGTATATTACACTATAATAAACACTAGGATATTACACTAGTATATTAGACTAGCATATTACACTAGGATGCACACTAGCATATTACACTAGTATATTACACTAGGATACACACTAGCATATTACACTAGCATACACACTAGCATATTACACTAGTATATTACACTAGGATACACACTAGTATAAACAGTAGCATACACACTAGCATATTACACTAGTATATTACACTAGGATACACACTAGCATACACAGTAGCATACACACTAGCATATTACACTAGCATATTACACTAGTATATTACACTAGGATACACACTAGCATATTACACTAGCATACACACTAGCATATGACACTAGTATATTTCACTAAGATACACACTAGCATACACAGTAGCATACACACTAGCATATTACACTAGCATATTACACTAATATATTACACTAGTATATTACACTAGCATATTACACAAGGATGCACACTAGCATATTACACTAGTATATTACACTTGCATACACAGTAGGATACACAGTAGCATACACAGTAGCATATACACTAGCATATTACACTAGCATATTACACTAACATATTACACTAATATATTACACTAGTATATTACACTAGCATATTACGCTAGGATGCACACTAGCATATTACACTAGTATATTACACTAGGATACACACTAGCATATTACACTAGCATACACACTAGCATATTACACTAGTATATTACACTAGCATACACTCTAGGATACACAGTAGCATATACACTAGCATATTACACTAGCATATTACACTAATATATTACACTAGTATATTACACTAGCATATTACACTAGGATGCACACTAGCATATTACACTAGTATATTACACTAGGATACACACTAGCATATTACACTAGCATACACACTAGCATATTACACTAGTATATTACACTAGGATACACAGTAGCATACACACTAGCATATTACACTAGCATATTACACTAGTATATTACACTAGGATACACACTAGCATACACACTAGCATACACACTAGCATATTACACTAGCATATTACACTAGGATACACACTAGCATACACACTTGCATATTACGCTGCTCTGGATAGGTATATCTGGTAAGTACAGCAATCAGAACGTTTGGGTGTGTGTTTGTGCGTGTGTGCTGTGTGTGTCTGTGTGCGTTCTGTCATGACGTGGCCCTTTCTGTGTATAGATCATGGCTTCTCCTCTCACTCTCTCCTACACCCAGGTTCTATTATCTCAGGAAGTAAATACCTGGCAGAGACTCTCTTCCCCTTTTCAAGCGGAGAGAGAGACCACAGAGTGAACAAAGGATTTCACGTGGCTGAACTCCTAAATCCCCGAAATGGGAAAATGAAACTATATGTCCACTTGTGAGAATGTGGGAAGGGTCCGTGGACACTTAATTAACCTCTTTGGGATAGGGGGCAGCATTTTCACTTTTGGATGAATAGTGTGCCCAGAGTGAATTGCCTCCTTCTCCGTCTCTGTCCCAGATGCTAATATATGCATATGATATGATATGCATATCATATGCATATACACATATTATTATTAGTGTTTAATAGAAAACATTGAAGTTTCTAAATCTGTTTGAAATGTCTGTGAGTATAACAGAACTCATATGGCAGGTGAAAACTGGAGAAAAATCCAACCAGGAAGTGGACATCTGGGCTTTGTAGTTTTTCAAAGCTTGGCCTACCAAATACACATTGAGATATGGATGGGTTGCA
>NW_027013562.1:0-15837 GCF_036934945.1 Oncorhynchus masou masou | reverse complement strand
CTGTAAGCAGTGAACTACTCCACCACTCTTCTGTAAGCAGTGAGCGACTCCACCACTCTTCAGTAAGCAGTGAACTACTCCACCACTCTTCTGTAAGCACAGTGAACTACTCCACCACTCTTCTGTAAGCAGTGAACTACTCCACCACTCTTCTGTAAGCACAGTGAACTACTCCACCACTCTTCTGTAAGCAGTGAACTACTCCACCACTCTTCTGTAAGCAGTGAACTACTCCACCACTCTTCTGTAAGCAGTGAACTACTCCACCACTCTTCTGTAAGCAGGAACTACTCCACCACTCTTCTGTAAGCAGTGAACTACCACTCTTCTGTAAGCAGTGAACTACCCACTCTTCTGTAAGCAGTGAACTACTCCACCACTCTTCTGTAAGCAGTGAACTACTCCACCACTCTTCTGTAAGCAGTGAACTACTCCACCACTCTTCTGTAAGCAGTGAACTACTCCACCACTCTTCTGTAAGCAGTGAACTACTCCACCACTCTTCTGTAAGCACAGTGAACTACTCCACCACTCTTTCTGTAAGCAGTGAACTACTCCACCACTCTTCTGTAAGCAGTGAACGACTCCACCACTCTTCAGTAAGCAGTGAACTACTCCACCACTCTTCTGTAAGCACAGTGAACTACTCCACCACTCTTCTGTAAGCACAGTGAACTACTCCACCACTCTTCTGTAAGCAGTGAAACTACTCCACCACTCTTCTGTAAGCAGTGAACTACTCCACCACTCTTCTGTAAGCACTCCAGTAAGCAGTGAACTACTCCACCACTCTTCTGTAAGCACAGTGAACTACTCCACCACTCTTCTGTAAGCAGTGAACTACTCCAGCAGCAGTGAACTACTCCACCACTCTTCTGTAAGCAGTGAACGACTCCACCACTCTTCTGTAAGCAGTGAACTACTCCACCACTCTTCTGTAAGCACAGTGAACTACTTCCAAGCACTACTCCACCACTCTTCTGTAAGCACAGTGAACTACTCCACCACTCTTCTGTAAGCAGTGAAGTGAACTACTCCACCACTCTTCTGTAAGCAGTGAACTACTCCACCACTCTTCTGTAAGCAGTGAACTACTCCACCACTCTTCTGTAAGCAGTGAACTACTCCACCACTCTTCTGTAAGTAAGCACAGTGAACTACTCCACCACTCTTCTGTAAGCACAGTGAACTACTCCACCACTCTTCTGTAAGCAGTGAACTGTAAGCACAGTGAACTACTCCACCACTCTTCTGTAAGCAGTGAACTAGTAAGCACTAGTGAACTACTCCACCACTCTTCTGTAAGCACAGTACTCCACCACTTCTGAACTACTCCACCACTCTTCTGTAAGCACAGTGAACTACTCCACCACTCTTCTGTAAGCACAGTGAACTACTCCACCACTCTTCTGTAAGCACACTACTCCACCACTCTTCTGTAAGCACACTGAACTACTCCACCACTCTTCTGTAAGCAGTGAACTCCACCACTCTTCTGTAAGCAGTGAACTACTCCACCACTCTTCTGTAAGCACAGTGAACTACTCCACCACTCTTCTGTAAGCAGTGAACTACTCCACCACTCTTCTGTAAGCACAGTGAACTACTCCACCACTCTTCTGTAAGCACAGTGAAACTACTCCACCACTCTTCTGTAAGCAGTAAACTACTCCACCACTCTTCTGTAAGCAGTGAACAGTGAACTCCACCACTCTTCTGTAAGCAGTGAACTACTCCACCACTCTTCTGTAAGCACAGTGAAACTACTCCACCACTCTTCTGTAAGCACAGTGAACTACTCCACCACAAGCACAGTGAACTTCTTCTGTAAGCAGTGAACTACTCCACCACAGTGAACTACTCCACCACTCTTCTGTAAGCAGTGAACTACTCCACCACTCTTCTGTAAGCAGTGAACTACTCCACCACTCTTCTGTAAGCAGTGAACTACTCCAACACTCTTCTGTAAGCAGTGAACTACTCCTGTAAGCCACTCTTCTTCTGTAAGCAGTGAACTACTCCACCACTCTTCTGTAAGCAGTGAACTACTCCACCACTCTTCTGTAAGCACAGTGAACTTACTCCACCACTCTTCTGTAAGCACACTGAACTACTCCACCACTCTTCTGTAAGCAGTGAACTACTCCACCACTCTTCTGTAAGCACAGTGAACTACTCCACCACTCTTCTGTAAGCAGTGAACTACTCCACCACTCTTCTGTAAGCAGTGAACTAACCACTCTTCTGTAAGCAGTGAACTACTCCACCACTCTTCTGTAAGCACACTGAACTACTCCACCACTCTTCTGTAAGCAGTGAACTACTCCACCACTCTTCTGTAAACTACTCCACCACTCTTCTGCAGTGAACTACTCCACCACTCTTCTGTAAGCAGTGAACTACTCCACCACTCTTCTGTAAGCAGTGAACTACTCCACCACTCTTCTGTAAGCACAGTGAACTACACCACTCTTCTGTAAGCACAGTGAACTACTCCACCACTCTTCTGTAAGCACTACTCCACCACTCTTCTGTAAGCAGTGAACTACTCCACCACTCTTCTGTAAGCAGTGAACACTCCACCACTCTTCTGTAAGCAGTGAACTACTCCACCACTCTTCTGTAAGCACAGTGAACTACTCCACCACTCTTCTGTAAGCAGTGAACTACTCCACCACTCTTCTGTAAGCAGTGAACTACTCCACCACTCTTCTGTAAGCAGTGAACTACTCCACCACTCTTCTGTAAGCACAGTGAACTACTCCACCACTCTTCTGTAAGCACAGTGAACTACTCCACAACTCTTCTGTAAGCAGTGAACTACTCCACCACTCTTCTGTAAGCACAGTGAACTACTCCCACCACTCTTCTGTAAGCAGTGAACTACTCCACCACTCTGGGAGGAACTACTTTTCTGTAAGCATTTCCTTCATAACAGTCTTTAGACCTTTTCTTTGTCTAGACAACATTGTAGAGACTTTTCATGGTGGCGATACAGATACAGTGAAATAGGATGTTAACATACTTAAGGGGAAGGAACTACTCCACCCACTCTTCTGTAAGCAGGAACTAACCACTCTTTCGTAAGCATTGTCAAACTACTCCACCACTCTTCTGTGTACACTTTTATATTCTCAACTTTCACTCTGTCTTTTTGCACACCAGATTAGACCTGTGCTGCTGCGACAACATCGTTCTTCCATCTTAGGATGTTCCAACTCCCCACTTAAAAACTTTCACTTGTCGATTAGACTGGAAATCTTGTGTTCCAACCCCCACTTAGATAACGCTCCTAAAATATAATAACAAAAACAAAATAAATGAGGATACACACGGTCAGATTATGATGTACTTTATATAATGTGCTTTCTGAACTCTAGGCCTCGTTTCATTTCTGCTCTTTGTATCCTCACGTTGATAGGCATGACCGCAGAAATTGTTTGGGTGTGTGTGTGTTTTCCAAATCAATTTTTATTTGTCACATGCTTCATAAACAACAGGTGTAGAGAGAAAAAACTTGAAAAATTATAGAAAATTATAACATGAGAAACAAATACACTATGAGTAATGATGACTTGACTATATACACTGGGTACCAGTCCTGAGTTGATGTGCAGGGGAATACGAGGTACTTGAGGTCGATATGTACATATAGGTAGGGGTAAAGTGACTAGGGAACAGGATAGATACTAGACAGTAACAGCAGTATACTGTAGGTAGGGGTAAAGTGACTAGACAACAGGATAGATAATAGACAGTAACAGCAGTATACTGTAGGTAGGGGTAAAGTGACTAGACAACAGGATAGATAATAGACAGTAACAGCAGTATACTGTAGGTTGGGGTAAAGGATAGATACTACTCCACAGTAACAGCAGTATACTGTAGGTAGTAAAGTGACTAGACAACAGGATAGATAATAGACAGTAACAGCAGTATACTGTAGGTAGGGGTAAAGTGACTAGACAACAGGATAGATAATAGACAGTAACAGCAGTACTGTAGGTAGGGGGCAAAGGATAGATAATAGACAGTAACAGCAGTATACTGTAGGTTGGGGTAACGGATAGATAATAGACAGTAACAGCAGTATACTGTAGGTATGGGTAAAGGATAGATAATAGACAGTAACAGCAGTATACTGTAGGTAGGGTGAAGGATAGATAATAGACAGTAACAGCAGTATACTGTAGGTTGGGGTAAAGTGACTAGACAACAGGATAGATAATAGACAGTAACAGCAGTATACTGTAGGTAGGGGTAAAGTGACTAGACAACAGGATAGATAATAGACAGTAACAGCAGTATACTGTAGGTAGGGGGTAAAGTGACTAGACAACAGGATAGATAATAGACAGTAACAGCAGTATACTGTAGGTAGGGGTAAAAGGATAGATAATAGACAGTAACAGCAGTATACTGTAGGTAGGGTAAAGGATAGATAATAGACAGTAGCAGCAGTATACTGTAGGTAGGGGTAAAGGATAGATAATAGACAGTAACAGCAGTATACTGTAGGTAGGGGGTAAAGGATAGATAATAGACAGTAGCAGCAGTATACTGTAGGTAGGGGTAAAGGATAAATAATAGACAGTAACAGCAGTATACTGTAGGTAGGGGGTAAAGGATAGATAATAGACAGTAACAGCAGTATACTGTAGGTAGGGGTAAAGGATAGATAATAGACAGTAACAGCAGTATACTGTAGGTAGGGGTAAAGGATAGATAATAGACAGTAACAGCAGTATACTGTAGGTAGGGGGTAAAGGATAGATAATAGACAGTAACAGCAGTATACTGTAGGTAGGGGTAAAGTGACTAGACAACAGATAGATAATAGACAGTAACAGCAGTATACTGTAGGTAGGGGTAAAGGATAGATAATAGACAGTAACAGCAGTATACTGTAGGTAGGGTAAAGTGACTAGACAACAGGATAGATAATAGACAGTAACAGCAGTATACTGTAGGTAGGGGTAAAGTGACTAGACAACAGGATAGATAATAGACAGTAACAGCAGTATACTGTAGGTAGTAAAGTGACTAGACAACAGGATAGATAATAGACAGTAACAGCAGTATACTGTAGGTAGGGGTAAAGTGACTAGACAACAGGTTAGATAATAGACAGTAACAGCAGTATACTGTAGGTAGGGGTAAAGTGACTAGACAACAGGATAGATAATAGACAGTAACAGCAGTATACTGTAGGTAGGGGTAAAGTGACTAGACAACAGGATAGATAATAGACAGTAACAGCAGTATACTGTAGGTAGGGGGTAAAGTGACTAGACAACAGGATAGATAATAGACAGTAACAGCAGTATACTGTAGGTAGGGGTAAAGTGACTAGACAACAGGATAGATAATAGACAGTAACAGCAGTATACTGTAGGTAGGGGTAAAGTGACTAGACAACAGGATAGATAATAGACAGTAACAGCAGTATACTGTAGGTAGGGTAAAGTGACTAGACAACAGGATAGATAATAGATAGTAACAGCAGTATACTGTAGGTAGGGGTAAAGGATAGATAATAGACAGTAACAGCAGTATACTGTAGGTAGGGGTAAAGGATAGATAATAGACAGTAACAGCAGTATACTGTAGGTAGGAGTCAAGTGACTAGACAACAGGATAGATAATAGACAGTAACAGCAGTATACTGTAGGTAGAGTTAAAGTGACTAGACAACAGGATAGATAATAGACAGTAGCAGCAGTATAGTATAGATAGAGGTAAAGTGACTAGACATCAGGATAGATAAGACAGTAACAGCAGTATACTGTAGGTAGGGGTAAAGGATAGATAGACAGTAACAGCAGTATACTGTAGGTAGGGTAAAGTGACTAGACAACAGGAGAGATAATAGACAGTAATAGCAGTATACTGTAGGTAGGGGTAAAGGATAGATAATAGACAGTAACAGCAGTATACTGTAGGTAGGGGTAAAGTGGCTAGGCAACAGGATAGATAATAGACAGTAACAGCAGTATACTGTAGGTAGGGGTAAAGGATAGATAATAGACAGTAGCAGCAGTATACTGTAAGTAGGGGTAAAGTGACTAGACAACAGGATAGATAATAGACAGTAACAGCAGTATACTGTAGGTAGGGGTAAAGGATAGATAATAGACAGTAACAGCAGTATACTGTAGGTAGGGGTAAAGGATAGATAATAGACAGTAACAGCAGTATACTGTAGGTAGGGGTAAAGGATAAATAATAGACAGTAACAGCAGTATACTGTAGGTAGGGGTAAAGTGACTAGACAACAGGATAGATAATAGACAGTAACAGCAGTATACTGTAGGTAGGGGTAAAGTGACTAGACAACAGGATAGATAATAGACAGTAACAGCAGTATACTGTAGGTAGGGGTAAAGTGACTAGACAACAGGATAGATAATAGACAGTAACAGCAGTATACTGTAGGTAGGGGTAAAGTGACTAGACAACAGGATAGATAATAGACAGTAACAGCAGTATACTGTAGGTAGGGGTAAAGTGACTAGACAACAGGATAGATAATAGATAGTAACAGCAGTATACTGTAGGTAGGGGTAAAGATAGATAATAGACAGTAACAGCAGTATACTGTAGGTAGGGGTAAAGTGACTAGGACAACAGGATAGATAATAGACAGTAACAGCAGTATACTGTAGGTAGGGTAAAGGATAGATAATAGACAGTAACAGCAGTATACTGTAGGTAGGGGTAAAGGATAGATAATAGACAGTAACAGCAGTATACTGTAGGTAGGGGTAAAGGATAGATAATAGACAGTAACAGCAGTATACTGTAGGTTGGGGTAAAGGATAGATACTAGACAGTAACAGCAGTATACTGTAGGTAGGGGTAAAGGATAGATAATAGACAGTAACAGCAGTATACTGTAGGTAGGGGTAAAGGATAGATAATAGACAATAACAGCAGTATACTGTAGGTAGGGGGTAAAGGATAGATAATAGACAGTAACAGCAGTATACTGTAGGTAGGGGTAAAGGATAGATAATAGACAGTAACAGCAGTATACTGTAGGTAGGGGTAAAGGATAGATAATAGACAGTAACAGCAGTATACTGTAGGTAGGGGTAAAGGATAGATAATAGACAGTAGCAGCAGTATACTGTAGGTAGGGGTAAAGGATAAATAATAGACAGTAACAGTATACTGTAGGTAGGGGTAAAGTGACTAGACAACAGGATAGATAATAGACAGTAACAGCAGTATACTGTAGGTAGAAAGTAAAGTGACTAGACAACAGGATAGATAATAGATAGTAACAGCAGTATACTGTAGGTAGGGGCAAAGGATAGATAATAGACAGTAACAGCAGTATACTGTAGGTAGGGGTAAAGTGACTAGACAACAGGATAGATAATAGACAGTAACAGCAGTATACTGTAGGTAGGGGTAAAGTGACTAGACAACAGGATAGATAATAGACAGTAACAGCAGTATACTGTAGGTAGGGGTAAAGGATAGATAATAGACAGTAACAGCAGTATACTGTAGGTAGGGGTAAAGGATAGATACAGACAGTGCTGTATACTGTAGGTAGGGGTAAAGGATAGATAATAGACAGTAACAGCAGTATACTGTAGGTAGGGGTAAAGGATAGATAATAGACAGTAACAGCAGTATACTGTAGGTAGGGTAAAGGATAGATAATAGACAGTAACAGCAGTATACTGTAGGTAGGGGTAAAGGATAGATAATAGACAGTAACAGCAGTATACTGTAGGTTGGGGTAAAGGATAGATACTAGACAGTAACAGCAGTATACTGTAGGTAGGGGTAAAGGATAGATAATAGACAGTAACAGCAGTATACTGTAGGTAGGGGTAAAGGATAGATAATAGACAATAACAGCAGTATACTGTAGGTAGGGGTAAAGGATAGATAATAGACAGTAACAGCAGTATACTGTAGGTAGGGGTAAGGGATAGATAATAGACAGTAACAGCAGTATACTGTAGGTAGGGGTAAAGGATAGATAATAGACAGTAACAGCAGTATACTGTAGGTTGGGGTAAAGGATAGATACTAGACAGTAACAGCAGTATACTGTAGGTAGGGGTAAAGGATAGATAATAGACAGTAACAGCAGTATACTGTAGGTAGGGGTAAAGGATAGATAATAGACAGTAACAGCAGTATACTGTAGGTAGGGGTAAAGGATAGATAATAGACAGTAACAGCAGTATACTGTAGGTAGGGGTAAAGGATAGATAATAGACAGTAACAGCAGTATACTGTAGGTAGGGGTAAAGGATAGGTAATAGACAGTAACAGCAGTATACTGTAGGTAGGGGGTAAAGGATAGATAATAGACAGTAGCAGCAGTATACTGTAGGTAGAGGTAAAGGATAGATAATAGACAGTAACAGCAGTATACTGTAGGTAGGGGTAAAGGATAGATAATAGACAGTAACAGCAGTATACTGTAGGTAGGGGTAAAGGATAGATAATAGACAGTAACAGCAGTGCCACTGTAGGTAGGGGTAAAGTGACTAGACAACAGGATAGATAATAGACAGTAACAGCAGTATACTGTAGGTAGGGGTAAAGGATAGATAATAGACAGTAACAGCAGTATACTGTAGGTAGAGTTAAAGTGACTAGACAACAGGATAGATAATAGATAGTAACAGCAGTATACTGTAGGTAGGGGTAAAGGATAGATAATAGACAGTAACAGCAGTATACTGTAGGTAGGGGTAAAGGATAGATAATAGACAGTAACAGCAGTATACTGTAGGTAGGGGTAAAGTGACTAGACAACAGGATAGATAATAGACAGTAACAGCAGTATACTGTAGGTAGAGGTAAAGTGACTAGACAACAGGATAGATAATAGACAGTAACAGCAGTATACTGTAGGTAGGGGTAAAGTGACTAGACAACAGGATAGATAATAGACAGTAACAGCAGTATACTGTAGGTAGGGGTAAAGTGACTAGACAACAGGATAGATAATAGATAGTAACAGCAGTATACTGTAGGTAGGGGTAAAGTGACTAGACAACAGGATAGATAATAGACAGTAACAGCAGTATACTGTAGGTAGGGGTAAAGTGACTAGACAACAGGATAGATAATAGACAGTAGCAGCAGTATACTGTAGGTAGGGGTAAAGGATAGATAATAGACAGTAACAGCAGTATACTGTAGGTAGGGGTAAAGTGACTAGACAACAGGATAGATAATAGACAGTAACAGCAGTATACTGTAGGTAGGGTAAAGTGACTAGACAACAGGATAGATAAGACAGTAACAGCAGTATACTGTAGGTAGGGGTAAAGTGACTAGACAACAGGATAGATAATAGACAGTAACAGCAGTATACTGTAGGTAGGGGTAAAGGATAGATAATAGACAGTAACAGCAGTATACTGTAGGTAGGGGTAAAGGATAGATAATAGACAGTAGCAGCAGTATACTGTAGGTAGGGGTAAAGGATAGATAATAGACAGTAACAGCAGTATACTGTAGGTAGGGGTAAAGTGACTTGACAACAGGATAGATAATAGACAGTAACAGCAGTATACTGTAGGTAGGGGTAAAGTGACTAGACAACAGGATAGATAATAGACAGTAACAGCAGTATACTGTAGGTAGGGGTAAAGTGGCTAGGCAACAGGATAGATAATAGACAGTAACAGCAGTATACTGTAGGTAGGGGTAAAGGATAGATAATAGACAGTAGCAGCAGTATACTGTAGGTAGGGGTAAAGGATAGATAATAGACAGTAACAGCAGTATACTGTAGGTAGGGGTAAAGGATAGATAATAGACAGTAACAGCAGTATACTGTAGGTATGGGTAAAGTGACTAGACAACAGGATAGATAATAGACAGTAACAGCAGTATACTGTAGGTAGGGGTAAAGGATAGATAATAGACAGTAACAGCAGTATACTGTAGGTAGGGGTAAAGTGACTAGACAACAGGATAGATAATAGACAGTAACAGCAGTATACTGTAGGTAGAAATAAAGGATAGATAATAGACAGTAACAGCAGTATACTGTAGGTAGGGGTAAAGTGACTAGACAACAGGATAGATAATAGATAGTAACAGCAGTATACTGTAGGTAGGGGTAAAGTGACTAGACAACAGGATAGATAAGACAGTAACAGCAGTATACTGTAGGTAGGGGTAAAGTGACTAGACAACAGGATAGAAAATAGACAGTAACAGCAGTATACTGTAGGTAAAGTAAAGGATAGATAATAGACAGTAACAGCAGTATACTGTAGGTAGGGGTAAAGTGACTAGACAACAGGATAGATAATAGATAGTAACAGCAGTATACTGGGGTAAAGTGACTAGGCAACTGTCACGTCCTGACCATAGAAAGCCTGTATTATTTACGGTAGAGTAGGTCAGGCGTGACTAGGGGTTTTAGTGTAGTTTATTATTTCTATGTGGGGTTCTAGGTTTAATTTTCTACGTTGGTGTTTGTGTATGATTCCCAATTAGAGGCCGCTGGTAATCGTTGTCTCTATTTGGGGATCATAATGTAAGTTTTCCACCTGTGGGTTTATGGGATGTTGTTTATGTTTAGTTGTTAGCACTGCATTGTCGTCACGGTTACTTTATTCTTTTTCTTTTCTTTTTTTAATGGCTTGGAGGTAGAAGCTTTTCAGGGTCCCGTTGGTTCCAGACTTGTCGTGCGGTAGCAGAGAGAACAGTCTATGACTTGGGAGGCTGGAGTCTTTGACGCTTTTCAGGGCCTTCCTCTGAATGCGTCGCTAAATAAAACGATAAAGCCAGGAAAGATGTCATTTGTTGTTCCTGAATGCGCTCTGCTTTTACCTCCTCTGTGTCGGTCTGTCTGTGCAATAAGGCTTCATGTCAACAGTAAAAATATGCCAGAGAACATGACCCAGCATATCTTCATGCCCCCCACAACCATTCCTCTGTAATAGCAAGTGTAAAACAGTGTCATCATCCCAGAGACATGGTCTGAAAGGTGATTTTGAGGTTATAAAGGTTCCCAGTGGCCAGTTATTCCTAAGTTATCTGGTTTTCGTCTATCCGATAGGATATAATGCATAGAAATAGAATGAACAGAACAAACACATAATTGACATGAATGGTGACCACCTGTTCTAATCATTGTATTTCTATGCATTTAATCCTATCCGATAGCCGAAATCCAGATAGATATGAATGTGTTCTCTTCTCTGTTTTTTTTGTATTTTGGTGGGTTTTTGAACACTGTCGTTCCTCTCTCCTGGGATGATCCTCTCTCGAGCCAGCGACCACCTGTTCATTTTCCTGGCTGGCTCTCTGCTGCTCCCTGCTGTCTCAATGTTGTGCTACATGTCTGTGTGTTTTTTTCTTTCTTTGTTGGGTGAATCATTTACCATTCTGTATATTCCCATGAAGTAATGTATGGACATGTCAACCTTATTTTACTTGCAAATTGACTGAGAACATATTGTCATTTTGAAGGTATCGTATAGCTGTTCCTGAAAGCTTTTTGAATGTAAAATATAGAGAGAATTTGAGGCTATTTTTGCACCATTCATGGAGCTGAGAGTCAGTGTTCTGTCTCCTTAATTAATTTTTTTTAAATGGTGTGGTATCCAATTGGTAGTTACAGTCTTGTCCCATCGCTGCAACTCACGTACGGACTCAGGAGAGGCAAAGCTCGAGAGTCGTGCGCGTCCTCCAAAACACGACCCAACCAATCCGCACTGCTTCTTGACACAATGCCCGCTAACCCGGAAGCCAACCGCACCAATGTGTCGGAGGAAACACCGTACACCTGGCGACCATGCATTGCACCCGGCCTGCCACAGGAGTCGCAAGAGCGCCATGGGACAAGGACATCCCTGCCGGGACGCTGGGCCAATTGTGCGCCGCACCATGGCTCTCCCGGTCGTGGCCGGATGTGACAGAGCCTAGACTCTAACCAGGATCTCTAGTGGCGCAGCGAGCACTGGTAGGGCCAGTGTTCTGTCTCTACCTGCGTGTCCCCACAGCACCAGATCTCTAGTGGCACAGCGAGCACTGGTAGGGCCAGTGTTCTGTCTCTACCTGCGTGTCCCCACAGCACCAGGATCTCTAGTGGCACAGCGAGCACTGGTAGGGCCAGTGTTCTGTCTCTACCTGCGTGTCACCACAGCACCAGATCTCTAGTGGCACAGCGAGCACTGGCAGGGCCAGTGTTCTGTCTCTACCTGCGTGTCCCCACAGCACCAGGATCTCTAGTGGCACAGCGAGCACTGGTAGGGCCAGTGTTCTGTCTCTACCTGCGTGTCCCCACAGCACCAGGATCTCTAGTGGCGCAGCGAGCACTGGTAGGGCCAGTGTTCTGTCTCTACCTGCGTGTCCCCACAGCACCAGGATCTCTAGTGGCACAGCGAGCACTGGTAGGGCCAGTGTTCTGTCTCTACCTGCGTGTCACCACAGCACCAGATCTCTAGTGGCACAGCGAGCACTGGTAGGGCCAGTGTTCTGTCTCTACCTGCGTGTCCCCACAGCACCAGGATCTTCTAGTGGCACAGCGAGCACTGGTAGGGCCAGTGTTCTGTCTCTACCTGCGTGTCCCCACAGCACCAGATCTCTAGTGGCGCAGCGAGCACTGGTAGGGCCAGTGTTCTGTCTCTACCTGCGTGTCCCCACAGCACCAGATCTCTAGTGGCGCAGCGAGCACTGGTAGGGCCAGTGTTCTGTCTCTACCTGCGTGTCCCCACAGCACCAGGATCTCTAGTGGCACAGCGAGCACCGGTAGGGCCAGTGTTCTGTCTCTACCTGCGTGTCCCCACAGCACCAGGATCCCTAGTGGCGCAGCGAGCACTGGTAGGGCCAGTGTTCTGTCTCTACCTGCGTGTCCCCACAGCACCAGGATCCCTAGTGGCGCAGCGAGCACTGGTAGGGCCAGTGTTCTGTCTCTACCTGCGTGTCACCACAGCACCAGATCTCTAGTGGCACAGCGAGCACTGGTAGGGCCAGTGTTCTGTCTCTACCTGCGTGTCCCCACAGCACCAGATCTCTAGTGGCACAGCGAGCACTGGTAGGGCCAGTGTTCTGTCTCTACCTGCGTGTCACCACAGCACCAGATCTCTAGTGGCACAGCGAGCACTGGTAGGGCCAGTGTTCTGTCTCTACCTGCGTGTCACCACAGCACCAGATCTCTAGTGGCACAGCGAGCACTGGTAGGGCCAGTGTTCTGTCTCTACCTGCGTGTCCCCACAGCACCAGATCTCTAGTGGCGTTAGCCAGCACTGGTAGGCCAGTGTTCTGTCTCTACCTGCGTGTCCCCACAGCACCAGATCTCTAGTGGCTGCAGCGGTGCACTGGTAGGGCCAGTGTTCTGTCTCTACCTGCGTGTCCCCACAGCACCAGATCTCTAGTGGCACAGCCAGCACTGGTAGGGCCAGTGTTCTGTCTCTACCTGCGTGTCCCCACAGCACCAGGATCTCTAGTGGCACAGCGAGCACTGGTAGGGCCAGTGTTCTGTCTCTACCTGCATGTCCCCACAGCACCAGATCTCCTAGTGGCACAGCGAGCACTGGGCAGGCCCAGTGTTCTGTCTCTACCTGCATGTCCCCACAGCACCAGATCTCTAGTGGCGCAGCGAGCACTGGTAGGGCCAGTGCTCTGTCTCTACCTGCATGTCCCCACAGCACCAGATCTCTAGTGGCACAGCGAGCACTGGTAGGCCCAGTGTTCTGGTCTCTACCTGCGTGTCACCACAGCACCAGATCTCTAGTGGCGCAGCGAGCACTGGTAGGGCCAGTGTTCTGTCTTTACCTGGTGGAGATTCTATTTTATAGGTGTCCCCTGCTGCTGTGATGTCACGTGACAGAGCCAGAAATGTCTGGTCTGAGAAGATAACGCCTTACAGTTCATCACCACTTCCCTACTAGGACTCCACACTACTGGTCTGACTACTGTACCTCCTCCTGGTCTGACTACTGGTCTGACTACTGTACCTCCTCCCTGGTCTGACTACTGTACCCCTCCTCCTGGTCTGACTACTGGTCTGACTACTGTACCTCCTCCTGGTCTGACTACTGTACCTCCTCCCTGGTCTGACTACTGGTCTGACTACTGTACCTCCTCCTGGCCTGGACTACCGGTCTGACTACTGGTCTCCTGACCTCCTGTCTCAGCCTCCAGTATTTATGCTGCAGTAGTTTATGTTTCGGGAGCTAGGGTCAGTTTGTTATATCCGGAGTTTCTCCTGTCCTATTCGGTGTCCTGTGTGAATCTAAGTGTGCATTCTCTAATTCTCCCTCTTTCTTTCTCTCTCAGAGGACCTGAGCCCTAGGACCATGCCCAGGACTACCTGACATGATGACCCTTCATGTCCCCAGTCCACCTGGGTCGTGCTGCTGCTCCAGTTTCAACTGTTCTGCCTTTATTATTCGACCATGCTGGTCATTTATGAACATTTGAACATCTTGGCCATGTTCTGTTATAATCTCCACCCGGCACAGCCAGAAGAGGACTGGCCACCCACATAGCCTGGTTCCTCTCTAGGTTTCTTCCTAGGTTTTGGCCTCTAGGGAGTTTTTCCTAGCCACCGTGTTTGCCACCTGCATTGCTTGCTGTTTGGGGTTTTAGGCTGGGTTTCTGTACAGCACTTTGAGATACTGCTGATGTGGCTGAAGGGCTATATAAATAAATTTGATTTGATTTGTTCTGGACTACTGGGTACCTCCTGGTCTGACTACTGTTCTGACTACTGTGTACTCCTCCCTGGTCTGACTACTGTACCTCCTGGGACTGACTACTTGCACCTCCTCCTGGTCTGACTACTGCACCTCTTGCTGGTCTGACTACTGTACCTCCTCCTGGTCTGGACTACTGGTCTGACTACTGTACCTCCTCCTGGTCTGACTACTGTACCTCCTCCTGGTCTGACTACTTACTGGTCTGACTACTGTACCTCCTCCTGGTCCGACTACTGGTCTGACTACTGCACCTCTTGCTGGTCTGACTACTGTACCCCCTCCTGGTCTGACTACTGGTCTGACTACTGTACCTCCTCCTGGTCTGACTACTGTACCTCCTCCTGGTCTGACTACTGGTCTGACTACTTACTGGTCTGACTACTGTACCTCCTCCTTGTCTGACTACTGGTCTGACTATTTACTACTGTACCCCCTCCTGGTCTGACTACTGGTCTGACTACTGTACCTCCTCCTGGTCTGACTACTGTACCTCCTCCTGGTCTGACTACTGGTCTGACTACTTACTGGTCTGACTACTGTACCTCCTCCTTGTCTGACTACTGGTCTGACTACTTACTACTGTACCTCCTCCTTGTCTGACTACTGATCTGACTACTGTACCTCCTCCTTGTCTGACTTCTGGTCTGACTACTGTACCTCCTCCTGGTCTGACTCCTGGTCTGACTACTTACTGGTCTGACTACTGTACCTCCTCATTGTCTGACTACTGGTCTGACTACTTACTACTGTACCTCCTTATGGTCTGACTACTGTAACTCCTCCTGGTCTGACAACTGGTATGACTACTGGTATGACTACTTACTACTGTACCTCCTCCTCGTCTGACTACTGGTCTGACTACTTACTATTGTACTTCCTCCTGGTCTGACTACTGTACCTCCTCCTTGTCTGACTACTGGTCTGACTACTTACTACTGTACCTCCTCCTTGTCTGACTACTGATCTGACTACTGTACCTCCTCCTTGTCTGACTACTGGTCTGACTACTGGTCTGACTACTTACTACTGTACCTCCTCCTTGTCTGACTACTGATCTTACTACTGTACCTCCTCCTGGTCTGACTACTGGTCTGACTACTGGTCTGACTACTTACTACTGTACCTCCTCCTCGTCTGA
>NW_027013561.1:0-15844 GCF_036934945.1 Oncorhynchus masou masou | reverse complement strand
AGGTTTGGCTCAGCAACTGAACGGTTGCAAGATCAATTCCCTGAACTGACAAGCTAAAAATCTGCTTTTCTGCCCCTGAACAAGGTAGTTAACCCACTGTTCCTAGGCTGTTCTTGTCAATAAGAATTTGTTCTAAACTGACTTGCCTGGTTAAATAAAGATTAAAAAATATATAAAAAATTCCATGAGAAAATAAATTATTACACAGTCAGCTGTTCTTAGCCTGCATTTGTATGGTAAAAAAAAATGTAACAATTTCTTCATTTCAGCTAAACTGTGGCTCAAACTGATGATAGTCTGGCCCTGACTGGTGGAACACCGACAACCAGACAGGCTCCTTGCAACAGTGTGACAATACGAAGCATAGCCATCACCCTCATATGAACGCACCCCCCCCCCCCCCCCGGGAGCCACAGTTAGAAACTTGTTCCCGAAACGTTTGTCCACAGCTTGTGGGCTATCAATACAAATCAAATAAAGACCTCTTTATGTCTGCAGGAGACAGTGTCCCTTTCTGGAAGAGGGCGAGATTGAGGCGAGATGAATGCGGGTGCAGGCGGCGCTGTGTGGCGGGGACTGAATGCCATTGCAGCTGGGCACAGAGCTGGAGCGATGGGGAGAGTTGGTACCAGGGCACGAGAACACACACACACACACACACACACACACACACACACACACACACACACACACACACACACACACACACACACACACACACACACACACACACACACACACACACACACACACACACACACACACACACACACACACACACACACAGAGAGACACATCCCATGTCAGAAAGGGCATCTTTGTTTAGCCCAGGTGCTTCTCTGGATTGTCTGCTGCATCCACTGCCTTCTCTCTCTCATCCTGCATCGCCTCATTCATCACATTCATTATGCAGGGTACATTTAAACATCAGGAGCTTCCTGTCAAATGCCAAGAAAAGGGGGTGTGACTAGCCAGCCAAGTGTTCTCTCTGTGGCTTCGGAGGGGAAGAAAAGAATCCTCTGACATTTTTTAAAGGCGTTGAAAGGACTATAAAGACAAAGGCCATTGTGGCCTGGGAGCAAGCATTAAAAACACATGCAAGTGCTGGAGTCCTAAGAAATAGTGAATTTTTAAAAATAATACTTTTTGGAGCTTTTTCACAGTGAGCCAGCTCTAAAATAGCCTCTATTTGGGATCCACATAAATATGCATTGTTCGAGTGACACATAAAGTGTTGGAAGCTTTTGTTGAACAACTTTGGTTTGTGACTGTCTTTAGACAGAGCTCTCCACAGGGATCGTTACGGAATCCATGTTAGGAAGTCGGTCAGTTTTCTTTCGAACTTCAGTTGAGGGATTTCCTAAAATGGATAGCATTTCGCTATGCAGTCAACTTATCATGTCTGTTGATCAGTTCTTCTCTCCCTTGAGACGATGCAGTTCGGTAATTGCCTGAGGATTACAATAATCTATGTACGGAGCGTAACCTCCCCAGAGCCTTTGTGTCTCAGCACGAGATAAATCCCAGTACAATGAAGCCATTTTGTTTCACAACGTGAACTGGTCATTAGCATCATCTACAACAGTGACCCCCCAAGTACCCTTTCAAAACCCTGCCTCAGACCGTATCACCCCCAGCTGCTTATGCCAACCCTGCCTCAGACCGTATCACCCCCAGTACCCTTTCAAAACCCTGCCTCAGACCGTATCACCCCCAGCTGCCTATCCCAACCCTGCCTCAGACCGTATCACCTACAGCTGCCTATCCCAACCCTGCCTCAGACCGTATCACCCCCAGTACCCTTTCAAAACCCTGCCTCAGACCGTATCACCCCCAGCTGCCTATCCCAACCCTGCCTCAGACCGTATCACCCCCAGCTGCCTATCCCAACCCTGCCTCAGACCGTATCATCTACAGCTGCCTATCCCAACCCTGCCTCAGACCGTATCACCCCCAGCTGCCTATCCCAACCTGCCTCAGACCGTATCACCCCCAGCTGCCTATCCCAACCCTGCATCAGACCGTATCACCTACAGCTGCCTATCCCAACCCTGCCTCAGACCGTATCACCCCCAGCTGCCTATCCCAACCCTACATCAGACCGTATCACCCCCAGCTGCCTATCCCAACCCTGCCTCAGACCGTATCACCTACAGCTGCCTATCCCAACCCTGTCTCAGACCGTATCACCCCCAGCTGCTTATCCCAACCCTGCATCAGACCGTATCACCCCCAGCTGCTTATCCCAACCCTGCATCAGACCATATCACCCCCAGCTGCCTATCCCAACCTGCCTCAGACCGTATCACCTACAGCTGCCTATCCCAACCTGCCTCAGACCGTATCACCCCCAGCTGCCTATCCCAACCTGCCTCAGACCGTATCACCCCCAGCTGCCTATCCCAACCTGCCTCAGACCGTATCACCCCCAGCTGCCTATCCCAACCTGCCTCAGACCGTATCACCCCCAGCTGCCTATCCCAACCCTGCCTCAGACCGTATCACCCCCAGTACCCTTTCCCAACCCTGCCTCAGACCGTATCACCTACAGCTGCCTATCCCAACCCTGCCTCAGACCGTATCACCCCCAGCTGCCTATCCCAACCTGCCTCAGACCGTATCACCCCCAGCTGCCTATCCCAACCTGCCTCAGACCGTATCACCCCCAGCTGCCTATCCCAACCCTGTCTCAGACCGTATCACCCCCAGCTGCCTATCCCAACCCTGCCTCAGACCGTATCACCCCCAGCTGCCTATCCCAACCCTGTCTCAGACCGTATCACCCCCAGCTGCCTATCCCAACCCTGCCTCAGACCGTATCACCCCCAGCTGCCTATCCCAACCCTGTCTCAGACCGTATCACCCCCAGCTGCCTATCCCAACCCTGTCTCAGACCGTATCACCCCCAGCTGCCTATCCCAACCCTGCATCAGACCGTATCACCCCCAGCTGCCTATCCCAACCCTACATCAGACCGTATCACCCCCAGCTGCCTATCCCAACCCTACATCAGACCGTATCTCCCAGCTGCCTATCCCAACCCTGTCTCAGACCGTATCACCCCCAGCTGCCTATCCCAACCCTGTCTCAGACCGTATCACCCCCCAGCTGCCTATCCCAACCCTACATCAGACCGTATCACCCCCAGCTGCCTATCCCAACCCTGTCTCAGACCGTATCACCCCCAGCTGCCTATCCCAACCCTGTCTCAGACCGTATCACCCCCAGCTGCCTATCCCAACCCTACATCAGACCGTATCACCCCCAGCTGCCTATCCCAACCCTGCATCAGACCGTATCACCCCCAGCTGCCTATCCCAACCCTACATCAGACCGTATCTCCCAGCTGCCTATCCCAACCCTACATCAGACCGTATCTCCCAGCTGCCTTTCCCAACCCTGTCTCAGACCGTATCACCCCCAGCTGCCTATCCCAACCCTGTCTCAGACCGTATCACCCCCAGCTGCCTATCCCAACCCTACATCAGACCGTATCACCCCCAGCTGCCTATCCCAACCCTACATCAGACCGTATCACCCCCAGCTGCCTATCCCAACCCTGCCTCAGACCGTATCACCCCCAGCTGCCTATCCCAACCCTACATCAGACCGTATCACCCCCAGCTGCCTATCCCAACCCTGTCTCAGACCGTATCACCCCCAGCTGCCTATCCCAACCCTACATCAGACCGTATCACCCCCAGCTGCCTATCCCAACCCTACATCAGACCGTATCACCCCCAGCTGCCTATCCCAACCCTGTCTCAGACCGTATCACCCCCAGCTGCCTATCCCAACCCTGTCTCAGACCGTATCACCCCCAGCTGCCTATCCCAACCCTACATCAGACCGTATCACCCCCAGCTGCCTATCCCAACCCTACATCAGACCGTATCACCCCCAGCTGCCTATCCCAACCCTGTCTCAGACCGTATCACCCCCAGCTGCCTATCCCAACCCTGTCTCAGACCGTATCACCCCCAGCTGCCTATCCCAACCCTACATCAGACCGTATCACCCCCAGCTGCCTATCCCAACCCTGTCTCAGACCGTATCACCCCCAGCTGCCTATCCCAACCCTGCCTCAGACCGTATCACCCCCAGCTGCTTATGCCAACCCTGCCTCAGACCGTATCACCCCCAGCTGCTTATGCCAACCCTGTCTCAGACCGTATCACCCCCAGCTGCCTATCCCAACCCTACATCAGACCGTATCACCCCCAGCTGCCTATCCCAACCCTGCCTCAGACCGTATCACCCCCAGCTGCCTATCCCAACCCTACATCAGACCGTATCACCCCCAGCTGCCTATCCCAACCCTGCCTCAGACCGTATCACCCCCAGCTGCCTATCCCAACCCTACATCAGACCGTATCACCCCAGCTGCCTATCCCAACCCTGCCTCAGACCGTATCACCCCCAGCTGCCTATCCCAACCCTGTCTCAGACCGTATCACCCCCAGCTGCCTATCCCAACCTTGCCTCCAGACTGTCACCCCCAGCTGCCTATCCCAACCCTGCCTCAGACCGTATCACCTACAGCTGCCTCCCAACCCTGCCTCAGACCGTATCACCCCCAGCTGTCTATCCCAACCTGCCCTCAGACCGTATCACCCCAGCTGCCTATCCCAACCTGCCTCAGACCGTATCACCTACAGCTGCCTATCCTCAACTGTCACCCCAGCTGCCTATCAGACTGTATCACCCCCAGCTGCCTATCCCAACCCCTGCCTCAGACTGTATCACCTACAGCTGCCTATCCCAACCCTGCCTCAGAACATATCACCCCCAGCTGCCTATCCCAACCCTGCCTCAGACCGTATCACCCCCAGCTGCTTATCCCAACCTGCACCTCAGACCGTATCACCTACAGCTGCTATCCCAACCCTGCTGACTGTTACCCCCCAGCCAACCCTGCCTCAGACCCGTATCACCTACAGCTGCCTATCCCAACCCTGCCTCAGACCGTATCACCTACTAGCTGCCTATCCCAACCCTGCCTCAGACCGTATCACCTACAGCTGCCTATCCCAACCCTGCCTCAGACCGTATCACCTACAGCTGCCTATCCCAACCCTGCCTCAGACCGTATCACCTACAGCTGCCTATCCAACCCTGCCTCAGACCGTATCACCTACAGCTGCCTATCCCAACCTGCCTCAGACCGTATCACCTACAGCTGCCTATCCCAACCCTGCCTCAGACCGTACTACCTACAGCTGCCTATCCCAACCTGCTGACCGCATCCCAACCCTATCCCAACCTCAGACCGTATCACCTACAGCTGCCTATCCCAACCTGCACTCAGACCGTATCACCTACAGCTGCCTATCCCAACCCTGCCTCAGACCGTATCACCCCCAGCTGCCTATCCCAACCCTGCCTCAGACCGTATCACCTACAGCTGCCTATCCCAACCTGCTGACCCACCTACAGCTGCCTATCCCAACCCTGCCTCAGACCGTATCATCTACAGCTGCCTATCCAACCCTGCCTCAGACCGTATCACCTACAGCTGCCTATCCCAACCTGCCTCAGACCGTATCACCTACAGCTGCCTATCCCAACCCTGCCTCCAGACCGTATCACCCCATCCCCCTGCCTCATAGGTTCTCACCACTGTTTCAGTTACCATGGTTACAGCAAAGTCTCCTGGTGTTTGGGGTCAGAAAGGATATCCCTAATGACTGGTCAAGTTCCAGGTTACATGGTCCCATTGCACAACTAGTTAGTCCTACAGCATCAAAGCAGATTGCCATCAACAATGTATACAGTCGCTTGATTTAATATCTCTATAGCATCCGTAGTCTTTTTTATATTTATTTGTTTGTGTCCATATTTGGACATCCTCAGTCTCAGCACAACTTGTTCATTATCTATTGGTACCAAAGCTTTGTGACACAGTCAGAATGGGGTCACTGTGGCTCCCTGCATGGACATAGTTAACCAGGCCTTATTGCCCTGGGCTTAGCCTGGAGAGGTGCTTCCCTTCCCACCGTCCAGCCAGCCCATCATCCCAGCGAGTGTGGCCAGGGTCGTGGCCCCGGGGGCTGGACACTGGGCCCAGTCGGGGCCCCCTGCCTGGTAAACCTGGTAAAGACATTAAGCATTAAACAGACACTTCTGCTCACCGTCTGGTGACATAGGGTAAATGGACATGGGGCTGAAGAGAGGAACCATCGGGTCCCCAGGCCTTGAAATGATCATCGGGTTAATCTCTGCCCAGCTTGACTTTAATAGGATTTGGGGGTAGGAAACCCCTTCAGCAGGATTTACAGGGATGAGAGCGTACCTGCTTAACTAGAGAAGAGGAGCCTATCCTGAGCCATTGATCCTGCTGAGAACGGTTCCCAGTAAAAAGGACTGTAGGACGTCATTATGAAATCAACATCATAAAGCTGTTGTATACTTGGAATATTTAATTGGTTTGACATACAGTATTCTATATAGAGATAACATTTATACAATAATGGAATAAAGTATTTGCATGATCATTTGGACTGGATGTCTCCCATATCCCATGTCCCATGACACATGTCCAATATCCCATATCCCATATCCCATATCCCATGTCCCATGACACATGACACATGACACATGACACATGTCCAATATCCCATATCCCATATCCCATATCCCATGACACATGACACATGACACATGACACATGTCCAATATCCCATATCCCATATCCCATATCCCATATCCCATATCCCATATCCCATGACACATGACACATGACACATGACACATGTCCAATATCCCATATCCCATATCCCATGACACATGTCCAATATCCCATATCCCATATCCAATGTCCAGTACTCCCTGTTCACTCATGACTGCGTGACCAAGCACAACTCCAACACCATCATTAAGTTTGCTGATGACTCAAAGTGGTAGGGCTGATCACCAACAACGATGAGACAGCCTATAGGAGGAGGTTTGAGACCTTGCAGTGAGGTGACCGGACAACAACCTCTCCCTCAATGTAAGCAAGACAAAGGAACTGATCGTGGACAATAGGAAAAGGAGGGGACGAACAGGCCCCCATTAACATCGACACGGGCTGTAGTGGAGCTGTAGTGGAACCATCATGGTCCAACACACCAAGACAGTCGTGGGCATGACAACACCTTTCCCCCTCAGGAGACTTATAAGGGTCCCCAGATCCACAACAAGTTATACAGCTGCACCATCGAGAGGATCCTGACTGGTTGCAACACCTGGTATGGTAACTGCTCGGCATCTGACCGTTAGGCGCTACAGAGGGTAATAGGTACGGCCCAGTACATCACTGGGGCCAAGCTTCCTGCCATCCAGGACCTATATACTAAGCGGTGTCAGAGGAAGGCCCAAACATTTGTCAAAGACTCCAGTCACCAAAGTCATAGACTGTTCTCTCTGCTACCGCACGGCAAGCGGTACCATAGCTCCAAGTCTAGGACCCATGTCACATATCCCATGTTACCTTGTCCCATATCCCATGTTACCTTGTCCCATATCCCATGTTACCTTGTCACATATCCCATGTTACCTTATTCCATGTCCCATATCCCATGTTACCATGTCCCATATCCCATATCCCATGTTACCTTGTCCCATATCCCATGTTACCATGTCCCATATCCCATATCCCATGTCCCATACCCCATATGCCACATCCCATGTACCATATCCTGTTTTACATGTCCCAATTCCATGTCCAATGTCCCATGTCTCATGTCCCATGTCCCATGTCCCATAACCCATGTCCCATATCTTATATTCCATGTTCACTGTTGTCACAAAGAACACATGTGGGCAAATAACATTTGATTTGATTTTGATTTAATGTCCCATGTCACATGTACAATTTCTCATGTTACCATGTCCCATAACCCTTGTCCCATAACCCTTGACCCATATCCCATGTTACGATGTCTCATATCCCATATTACGATGTCCCATATCCCATGTCGTCACAATTAAAGTATAAAGGTTCATAAGTAGTTTATAAACAGTTACTGTAATTATTCATGTTTATAGTTTGTACATCTAGCTATAGTCCACACACACATACACCCACAAACACACACACACGCACGCACACACACACACACACACACACACACACACACACACACACACACACACACACACACACACACACACACACACACACACACACACACACACACACACACACACACACCCAGTTGGCATGTTGAACCACTCACCTACAGTACGGTATGTCATGGCAGCTCTCTCATGCATTAGAGGCATCAGTCAAAGCTGATGGGTCCATGGAGCAGGACTCTCTGTGTGGTCTGAAATCCTGGCAGCTGACAGCAAGTTGGTGCCATGGCCAGTGGAGGGACTAGGTCTTCTGACCTCATTTTGGTCCTTGTTCTACCAAACACATCATCTCCAGTGCAACATGAGACATGCAGTATATGAGACATGCACAGAATATGAGACATGCAGTATATGAAACATGCAGTATATGAAACACACAGTATATGAAACACGCAGAATATGAAACATGCAGTATATGAAACATGCAGTATATGAAGCATGCAGTATATGTATATGCAGTATATGGAACATGCAATATTTGAGACATGCAGTATATGAAACATGCAGTATATGAAACATGCAGTATATGTACATGCAGTATATGAAACATACAGTATATGAAACATGCAGTATATGAGACATACAGTATATGAGACATACAGTATATGAGACATGCAGTATATGAAACATACAGTATATGAAACATGCAGTATATGAGACATACAGTATATGAGACATACAGTATATGAAAAATACAGTATATGAAACATGCAGTATATGAGACATACAGTATATGAGACATGCAGTATATGAGACATGCAGTATGAGATATACAGATTGAGTAGTCGAGTCAAATACAGAGACGTTCAGGTGAATGCGTGTGCATGCACTCACACACATGCCCTCACACACATGCACTCACACACATGCACTCACACACATGCACTCACACACATGCACTCACACACATGCCCTCACACACATGCACTCACACACATGCACTCACACACTGCACTCACACATGCACTCACACACATGCACTCACACGCCCTCACACACATGCACTCACACACATGCCCTCACACACATGCCCTCACACACATGCACTCACACACATGCCCTCACACACATGCCCTCACACACATGCACTCACACACATGCACTCACACACATGCACTCACACACATGCCCTCACACACATGCCCTCACACACATGCACTCACACACATGCACTCACACACATGCCCTCACACACATGCCCTCACACACATGCCCTCACACACATGCCCTCACACACATGCCCTCACACACATGCACTCACACACATGCCCTCACACACATGCACTCACACACATGCACTCACACACATGCACTCACACACATGCACTCACACACATGCCCTCACACACATGCACTCACACACATGCACTCACACACATGCCCTCACACACATGCCCTCACACACATGCTCTCACACACATGCACTCACACACTGCACTCACACACATGCCCTCACACACATGCACTCACACACATGCACTCACACACATGCACTCACACACATGCACTCACACACATGCACTCACACACATGCCCTCACACACATGCACTCACACACATGCACTCACACACATGCACTCACACACATGCACTCACACACATGCCCTCACACACATGCACTCACACACATGCACTCACACACATGCACTCCCACACATGCACTCACACACATACACTCACACACATGCCCTCACACACATGCCCTCACACACATGCACTCACACACATGCACTCACACACATGCACTCACACACATGCACTCACACACATGCACTCACACACATGTCCTCACACACATGCCCTCACACACATGCACTACACACATGCCCTCACACACATGCCCTCACACACATGCCCTCACACACATGCCCTCACACACATGCACTCACACACATGCACTCACACACAAGCACTCACACACATGCCCTCACACACATGCACTCACACACATGCCCTCACACACATGCCCTCACACACATGCACTCACACACATGCACTCACACACATGCCCTCACACACATGCCCTCACACACATGCACTCACACACATGCCCTCACACACATGCACTCACACACATGCACTACACACATGCACTCCCACACATGCACTCACACACATGCACTCACACACATGCCCTCACACACATGCCCTCACACACATGCACTCACACACATGCACTCACACACATGCACTCACACACATGCACTCACACACATGCACTCACACACATGCCCTCACACACATGCCCTCACACACATGCCCTCACACACATGCACTCACACACATGCACTACACACATGCCCTCACACACATGCACTCACACACATGCACTCACACACATGCACTCACACACATGCACTCACACACATGCACTCACACACATGCACTCACACACATGCACTCACACACATGCACTCACACACATGCACTCACACACATGCCCTCACACACATGCCCTCACACACATGCACTCACACACATGCACTCACACACATGCCCTCACACACATGCACTCACACACATGCACTCACACACATGCACTCACACACATGCACTCACACACATGCACTCACACGTCATGTCTGATTAACAGGACATGCATTCTAAATAGTAACCATTGTGTACGTGACATTTTGAAAAATAAGTATGCTTTAAATGCCAGAATGTTATTCATTTTCGCAGGTACTCACTCGCACGCATGCACACACATAAACACACTGTACAGCCTTACAAGCTGACCATGCGTTTACATTTGACTTTTTAGTCATTTAGCAGATACTTTTATTTATACAATCTATACACATGAGTGGTTTGAGGGACGTAACAAGTGCCTTGACAGTGCTGAACACTTGTCAGAGCATGTGGAGACATTTTCTTTCCCCTTTCTTTCCTTTGGAACAGTTTAGTCCCAGTGTTAATCCAGCCTCTCCGCACATCTCTCACACACACACCTGTTTAATTCACCGTCTGAACATTGTCTTGTTCTGGTGCTGACACAGCCTTTCTTTCTTTCTTTCTTTCTTTCTTTCTTTCTTTCTTTCTTTCTTTCTTTCTGTCTGTCTGTCTGTCTGTCTGTCTGTCTGTCTGTCTGTCTGTCTGTCTGTCTGTCTGTCTGTCTGTCTGTCTGTCTGTCTGTCTGTCTGTCTGTCTGTCTGTCTGTCCGTCTGTCTGTCTGTCTGTCTGTCTGTTTTTCTTTCTTTCTGTCTTTCTTGTCAATAAACAAGCATCATAGCTGTTTTTCTATCACTAGATGAATAATATACAGTAGTCAGACATTAACGGACTAGTAACCGGAAGGTTGCAAGTTCAAACCCCCAAGCTGACAAGGTACAAATCTGTCGTTCTGTCCCTGAACAGTCAGTTAACCCACTGTTCCTAGGCCGTCATTGAAAATAAGAATTTGTTTTTAACTGACTTGCCTGGTTAAATCAAATAAAAATAAAAACCTTTGGCTTTAGATACAAAATTAGATTAACCAATTTGACTTGTCACTCAATGTCTGTTTGTTGACCTTAGCTAGACTATAGGGACTTGGAGAAATGTATGTTTTAAAAGCCTACTTTGCCTAAATTTAAGCCATTTCCTAATTTAGGGGTATTTATCTCTTGGCGTCAGCCAGGGACACTTAGGTATTGTGAGTTTGTCAAAATACTTTCCCCGTCTACCGCCAGTGGAGAGTGACAAGCGTATTTAATACACCCTGGTTCGTCTACAGGGTGAACACTTAAAACCAAGGACTCCAGCAGCATTGGACAACGGTCCAGAACATGTTGGAGATGCACTTCTTCCGTCCCTGTTGGACTATAGTGTACATTCAGGTTAAGGGCACACACACATTCATCAACGTTATGGTAGTTTGGGGAAGATTTAGGTCTTGGGTTTGGAAGGGGGGGGGGGGGTCATAGAGTCATTCACAGGTTAAATGTGAGGTAAAGTATAACAGTGATGTACAGTGATGTGCAGGGTTAAATCTGGATTGTTCCACAGTTGTAGTCATACTAGGACTAGGACTAGGACTAGCAGTTGGAGTCACACGGCTGTTGGTGTTGGTGCTTTCCCACTTGTGTTCTTTAGACTCTCAGGTCATGCTAGATATCTCCTAGACCAGTACGAGACTCAGGTTAGATATATCCTAGACCAGTACGAGACTCAGGTTAGATATCTCCTGGAACAGCACTAGGCTCCGGTTAGATATCTCCTGGAACAGCACTAGGCTCAGGTTAGATATCTCCTGGAACAGCACTAGACTCAGGTTAGATATCTCCTGGAACAGCACTAGGCTCAGGTTAGATATCTCCTGGAACAGCACTAGGCTCAGGTTAGATATCTCCTGGAACAGCACTAGACTCAGGTTAGATATCTCCTGGAACAGCACTAGACTCAGGTTAGATATCTCCTGGAACAGCACTAGACTCAGGTTAGATATCTCCTGGAACAGCACTAGACTCAGGTTAGATATCTCCTGGAACAGCACTAGACTCAGGTTAGATATCTCCTGGAACAGCACTAGGCTCAGGTTAGATATCTCCTGGAACAGCACTAGGCTCAGGTTAGATATCTCCTGGAACAGCACTAGGCTCAGGTTAGATATCTCCTGGAACAGCACTAGGCTCAGGTTAGATATCTCCTGGAACAGCACTAGGCTCAGGTTAGAGGACACCAGAGCAAAGCATGTGATATAGACCTCATAGCATTACTTTTTCTGTCCACCTACTGGGAGGTCATGGCATTACAGAAGAAGGAATGAGTGACTCCTCTTGCAGAGCTTGGCTTGTCTATATATTTGTATACTAGACTTCTACTGCAGAGCTTTGCTTGTCTATATATTTGCATACTAGACTTCTACTGCAGAGCTTGGGCGGTCTACATATTTGCATACTAGACTTCTACTGCAGAGCTTGGATGGTCTACATATTTGCATACTGGACTTCTACTGCAGAGCTTGGATGGTCTACATATTTGCATACTAGACTTCTACTGCAGAGCTTGGATGGTCTACATATTTGCATACTGGACTTCTACTGCAGAGCTTGGGTGGTCTACATATTTGCATACTAGACTTCTACTGCAGAGCTTGGATGGTCTACATATTTGCATACTGGACTTCTACTGCAGAGCTTGGGTGGTCTACATATTTGCATACTAGACTTCTACTGCAGAGCTTGGATGGTCTACATATTTGCATACTGGACTTCTACTGCAGAGCTTGGATGGTCTACATATTTGCATACTAGACTTCTACTGCAGAGCTTGGATGGTCTACATATTTGCATACTGGACTTCTACTGTACACAGTACAGTATGACCATACTAGAGACACATATTTCCTTCAGATTACACAGACACACAAACAATTCAAAACTTGTTCACACACATATAAGCCTTGCTGCAAACAGACTCATTCACAGACCCACACGCACTTATTATTGTATACATCTCTCTCTCTGTCCCTCTCTCACTCCCTCTTTCTCTTTATATCTCTTTGTGTGTCTGTTTGTCTTTCTGTTTGTCTCTATCTCTCTGTTTATCTCGCTTTGTATATCTCACTATCTCCTCTCTCCTCCCTCTCTCTGTCTCTACGTCTGGCTATTCACCCTCTCCTCTCTACGTCTGGCTATCCACCCTCTCCTCTCTACGTCTGGCTATCCACCCTCTCCTCTCTACGTCTGGCTATCCACCCTCTGCTCTCTACGTCTGGCTATCCACCCTCTCCTCTCTACGTCTGGCTATCCACCCTCTCCTCTCTACGTCTGGCTATCCACCCTCTCCTCTCTACGTCTGGCTATCCACCCTCTCCACTCTACGTCTGGCTATCCACCCTCTGCTCTCTACGTCTGGCTATCCACCCTCTCCTCTCTACGTCTGGCTATTCACCCTCTCCTCTCTACGTCTGGCTATCCACCCTCTCCTCTCTACGTCTGGCTATCCACCCTCTCCTCTCTACGTCTGGCTATCCACCCTCTCCTCTCTACGTCTGGCTATCCACCCTCTCCTCTCTACGTCTGGTTATTCTCTCTCTCTGTCTGGTCACGCAACCCCCCCTCTCTCGCTCTCTCTCTGTCTGGTTATGCAACTTCCCCTCTCTCGCTCTCTCTGTGTCTGGTTATCCACCCTCATCTCTCTGTGTCGTGTTATCCACCCTCCCCTCTCTCTGTCTGGTTATCCACCCTCCTCTCTCTGTGTCTGGTTTTCCACCCTCCTCTCTCTGTGTCTGGTTATCCACCCTCATCTCTCTGTGTCTGGTTTTCCACCCTCCTCTCTCTGTGTCTGGTTATTTCCTCTCTCTGTGTCTGGTTATCCAACATCCCCTCTCTGTGTCTGGTTATCCACCCTCCTCTCTCTCTGTCTGGTTATCTCCTCTCTCTGTGTCTGGTTATCCACCATCCTCTCTCTCTGTCTGGTTATCTCCTCTCTCTGTGTCTGGTTATCCACCATCCCCTCTCTGTGTTTGGTTATCCACCCTCCTCTCTCTCTGTCTGGTTATCTCCCCTCTCTGTGTCTGGTTATCCACCATCCTCTCTCTGTGTTTGGTTATCCACCCTCCTCTCTCTCTGTCTGGTTATCTCCTCTCTCTGTGTCTGGTTTTCCACCCTCCTCTCTCTGTGTCTGGTTATCTCCTCTCTCTGTGTCTGGTTATCCACCCTCCTCTCTCTGTGTCTGGTTTTCCACCCTCCTCTCTCTGTGTCTGGTTATCCACCCTCCTCTCTCTGTCTGGTTATCCACCCTCCCCTCTCCGTGTCTGGCTTTCCACCATCCTCTCTCCGTGTCTGGTTATCCACCCTCCTCTCTCTGTCTGGTTATCCACCCTCCCCTCTCCGTGTCTGGTTTTCCACCCTCCTCTCTCTCTGTCTGGTTTTCCACCCTCCTCTCTCTGTGTCTGGTTATCCACCCTCCTCTCTCTGTCTGGTTATCTCCTCTCTCTGTGTCTGGTTATCCACCCTCTTCTCCCTGTGTCTGGTTATCCACCATCCCCTCTCTGTGTTTGGTTATCCACCCTCCTCTCTCTGTGTGTCTGGTTATCCACCCTCCTCTCTCTGTGTCTGGTTATCCACCCTCCTCTCTCTGTCTGGTTATCCACCCTCCCCTCTCTGTGTCTGGTTATCCACCCTCCCCTCTCTGTGTCTGGTTATCCACCCTCCTCTCTCTGTGTCTGGTTATCCACCCTCCTCTCTCTGTGTCTGGTTATCCACCCTCCTCTCTCTGACTGGTTATCTCCTCTCTCTGTGTCTGGTTATCCACCCTCCTCTCTCTGCCTGGTTATCCACCCTCCTCTCTCTGTGTCTGGTTATCCACCCTCCTCTCTATCTGTCTGGTTATCCACCCTCCTCTCTCTGTCTGGTTATCCACCCTCCCCTCTCTCTGTGTCTGGTTATCCACCCTCCCCTCTCTCTGTGTCTGGTTTTCCACCCTCCTCTCTCTGTGTCTGGTTATCTCCTCTCTCTGTGTCTGGTTATCCACCATCCCCTCTCTCTGTCTGGTTATCCACCCTCCCCTCTCTCTGTCTGGTTATCCACCCTCCCCTCTCTCTGTCTGGTTATCCACCTTCCCCTCTCTCTGTGTCTGGTTATCCACCCTCCCCTCTCTCTGTCTGGTTATCCACCTCCCCTCTCTGTGTCTGGTTATCCACCATCCCCTCTCTCTGTCTGGTTATCCACCTTCCCCTCTCTCTGTGTCTGGTTTTCCACCCTCTCTCTCTCTGTGTCTGGTTATCTCCTCTCTCTGTGTC
>NW_027013560.1:0-15846 GCF_036934945.1 Oncorhynchus masou masou | reverse complement strand
CAACGTTGTCAATGGAACAAAAAGAACGTTAGTATAATGCAGGATGCACCTGCCAGGCAGACTCCGACAGGATAGGACAAGGTGGAAGCAAAGCGAGACGACAGCTTGCTTCTGGCATCAAAAACACAAACAAGAATCAGACACTGAAAGTAGCAGGAACAGAGAAAGAAATAGAGACCTAATCAGAGGGGAAGAGAACAGGTGGGAAAGAGTGAATGAGCTAGTTAGGAGATGTAGAACAGCTGAAGAATGAGAGACAGAGAAGGTAACCTAAAAAGACCAGCAGAGAGAGACAGAGTGAAGAGAAAGGACAGGAACAGACATAACAAGACATGACAGTACCCCCCACTCACCGAGCGCCTCCTGGCGCACTCGAGAGGAAACCTGGCGGCAACGGAGGAAATCATCGATCAGCGGAACGGTCCAGCACGTCCCGAGAGGGGAACCCAGCTCCCTCTCCTCAGGACCGTACCCCTCCCAATCCACTAGGTACTGATGACCACGGCCCCGGGCGCATGTCCAAAATCTTACGAACCCTGTAGATGGAGTGCGCCCTCGACAAGGATGGGGGGGGGACGAGCGGGGCGCGAAGAACGGGCTTAACACAGGAGACATGGAAGACCGGGTGAACGCGACGAAGATAGCGCGGGAGAAGAGTCGCACTGCGACAGGATTAATGACCTGAGAAATGCGGAACGGACCAATGAACCGCGGGGCCAACTTGCGAGAAGCTGTCTTAAGGGAAGGTTCTGAGTGGAGAGCCATACTCTCTGACCGCAGCAATATCTAGGACTCTTGGTCCTACGCTTGTTAGCGGCCCTCACAGTCTGCGCCCTATTACGGCAAAGTGCCGACCCTGACCCCCTTCCAGGTGCGCTCAACGCTGGACAAAAGCCTGAGCGGAGGGGACGCAGGACTCGGCGAGCTGAGATGAGAACAGCGGAGGCTGGTACCCGAGGCTACTCTGAAAAGGAGATAGACCGGTAGCAGACGAGGGAAGCGAGTTGTGGGCGTACTCTGCCCAGGGGAGCTGTTCTGACCAAGACGCAGGGTTACGAAAGAAAGACTGCGTAAATCACGACCAACAGTCTGATTGGCCCGTTCGGCTTGACCGTTAGACTGGGGATGAAAGCGGACGAGAGCTGACGGAAGCCCCAATCAAACGGCAAAACTCCTCCAAAATTGAGACGTGAACTGCGGGCCTCTGTCGGAAACGACGTCAGACGGAAGGCCATGAATTCGGAAAACATTCTCGATAATGATCTGAGCCGTCTCCTTAGCAGAAGGAGCTTAGCGAGAGGAATGAAATGAGCCGCCTTAGAGAATCTATCGACAACCGTAAGAATAACTGTCTTCCCCGCTGATGAAGGCAGTCCGGTGATGAAATCTAAAGCGATGTGAGACCACGGTCGAGAGGGAATGGGAAGCGGTCTGAGACGGCCGGCAGGAGGAGAGTTCCCAGATTTAGTCTGCGCGCAGACCGAACAAGCGACGACAAATCGACGCGCGTCACGTTCCCGAGTGGGCCACCAGAAACGCTGGCGAATGGAAGCGGCGTACCCCGAACGCGGGGTGGCCGGCTAACTTGGCAGAGTGGGCCCACTGAAGAACGGCCGGACAGTAGGAACGGGAACGAACAGAAGGTTCCTAGGACAAGCTCGCGGCGGCGGAGTGTGACGAGTGCTTGCTTTACCTGCCTCTCAATTCCCCAGACAGTCAACCCGACAACACGCCCTTCAGGGAGAATCCCCTCGGGGTCGGTGGAGACCTCAGAAGAACTGAAGAGACGAGATAAAGCATCAGGCTTGGTGTTTTTGAGCCCGGACGATAAGAAATAACAAACTCGAAACGAGCGAAAAACAGAGCCCAACGAGCCTGACGCGCATTAAGTCGTTTGGCTGAACGGATGTACTCAAGGTTCCTATGGTCAGTCCAAACGACAAAGGAAAGTCGCCCCCTCCAACCACTGTCGCCATTCGCCTAGGGCTAAGCGGATGGCGAGCAGTTCAACGTTACCAACATCATAGTTACGTTCTGACGGCGATAAGCGATGAGAGAAAAAACGCGCAAGGATGGACCTTGCCGTCAGAGAGAGCGCTGAAAGAATGGCTCCCACGCCCACCTCTGACGCGTCAACCTCAACAACAAACTGACTAGAGATGTCAGGTGTAACAAGAATAGGTGCGGATGTAAAACGATTCTTAAGAAGATCAAAAGCTCCCTGGGCGGAAACGGACCACTTAAAGCACGTCTTAACAGAAGTAAGGGCTGTGAGGGAGCTGCCACCTGACCCGAAATTACGGATGAAACGACGATAGAAATTAGCGAAGCCCAGAAGCGCTGCAGCTCGGCGCGTGACTTAGGAACGGGCCAATCAATGACAGCCTGGACCTTAGCGGATCCATCTTAATGCCCTCAGCGGAAATAACGGAACCGAGAAAAGGGACAGGCGGCATGAAAAGTGCACTTCTCAGCCTTCACATAAAGACAGTTCTCCAAAAAGGCGCTGGAGGACGCGTCGCACGTGCTGAACATGAATCGAGAGAGGCCGGTGAAAAAATCAGGATATCGTCCATGTAAACGAAAACAAAAATGTTCAGCATGTCTCTCAGGGCCGTCGTTAACCTAGTGCCTGAAAGACAGCTGGAGCGTTAACGAGGCCGAAAGGAAGAACCCGGTATTCAAAGTGCCCTAACGGTGTTAAGCGCCGTCTTCCATAAATCCCCTCCCTGATGCACGAGATGGTAGGCGTTACGAAGGTCCCAATTTGGTGAAAAACCTGGCTCCCTGCAGGATCTCGAAGGCTGAAGACATAAGAGGAAGCGGATAACGATTCTTAACTGTTATGTCATTCAGCCCTCGATAAATCCACGCATGGGCACAGGGACCCGTCCTTCTTCTGAACAAAAAAAACCCGCTCCGGGGAGAGGAGGAGGACTATAGTACCATTAAAACCGACAAATAATCCCTCGAAGCCTTACGTTGGGGAGCCGACAGAGTATAATCTACCCCGGGGGGAGTAGTTCCCGGAAGGAGATCAATACTACAGTCATACGACCGGTGTGGAGGAAAGCCATGCAGAACGACTGAACACCGTGCGCAGATGCGTGATACTCCTCCGGCACCCCTGTCAATCAGCCAGGCTCCTCCTGTGAAGAAGGAGACAGAGCAGGAGGGATAGCAGACATTAAACAGGTCACATGACAAAAAACATTCCAGGATAGGATAGTATTCACCTGATCAATTAATAGAAGGGTTATGGCGCACTAGCCAGGGATGACCCAAAACAGAAAAAGCAGGTGTAAAAGGTGAACGAAAAATTAAAAAGAAATGGTTTCGCTATGATTACCAGAGACAGTGAGGGTTAAAGGCAGCGTCTCACGCTGAATCTTGGGAGAGAACTACCATCTAAAGCGAACAAGGCCGTTGGCTCCCTAACTGTCTGAGAGGAATGTCATGTTCCCGAGCCCAGGTCTCGTCCATAAAACAGCCCTCCGCCCCAGAGTCTATCAAGGCACTGCAGGAAGCAGATGAACCGGGCCAGCGGAGATGGACCGGAAAGGTAGTGCGTGATCCAGAAGGAGAGGCCTGGTGGTTGCGCTCACCAGTAGCCCTCCTCTTACTGATGAGCTCTGGCTTTACTGGACATGAGGTGACAAAATGACCAGCGGAGCCGCAGTAGAGACAGAGGCGATTGGTGATTCTCCGTTCCTTCTCCTTGGCCGAGATGCGGATACCCCCCAGCTGCATAGGCTCAGCATCCGAGCCGGCGGAGGAGGGTGGCAGTGATGCGGCAGGTGGCAGTGATGTGGAGAGGGGAGCAACGGAGAACGCGAACTCCTTTCCACGTGCTCGGCGACGAAGATCAAACCGTCGCTCTATGCGAATAGCGAGAGCTATTAAGGAGTCAGACTGGAAGGAACCTCCCGGGAGAGGATCTCATCCTTAACCTCGACGAGGAGACCCTCCAGAAAACGAGCGAGCAAAGCCGGCTCGTTCCAGTCACTAGAGGCAGCGAGTGCGAAACTCAATAGAATAATCCGTTATGGATCGATTCCCCTGACATAGGGAAGACAGGGCCCTGGAAGCCTCCTCCCCAAAAACAGAACGGTCAAAAACCCGTATCATCTCCTCCTTAAAGTCCTGAAACTGGTTAATACACTCAGCCCTCGCCTCCCAGATTGCCGTGCCCCACTCACGCGCCCGTCCGGTGAGGAGAGAAATGGCGTAGGCGATGCGGGCTGCGCTCCTGGAGTAAGTGTTGGGCTGGAGAGAGAACACCACATCACACTGAGTGAGGAATGAGCGGCACTCAGTGGGCTCCCCTGAGTAACAGGGCGGGTTGTTGATCCTGGGCTCCGGAGACTCGGAAACCCTGGAAGTGGGCGGTGGATCGAGGTGGAGTTGGTGAACCTGTCTTGTGAGGTCGGAGACTTGGACGACCAGGGTCTCAACGGCATGTCGAGCAGCAGACAATTCCTCCTCGTGTCTGCCTAGCATCGCTCCCTGGATCTCGACGGCGGAGTGAAAAGGGTCCGGAGCCGCTGGGTCCATTCTTGGTCTGATTCTTCTGTTATGTACTTGAGTGAAGACCCAAAGCGGTTTTAACAGAAAACAGAGTTCTTTAATGAAAAACAGGAATGGCATAAATCCTCTTCCAACGTTGTCAATGGAACAAAAGAACGTTAGTATAATGCAGGATGCACCTGCCAGGCAGACTCCGACAGGATAGGACAAGGTGGAAGCAAGCAGGACGACAGCTTGCTTCTGGCATGAAAAACACAAACAAGAATCAGACACTGAAAGTAGCAGGAACAGAGAGAGAAATAGAGACCTAATCAGAGGGGAAGAGAGAACAGGTGTGAAAGAGTGAATGAGCTAGTTAGGGGAGATGTAGAACAGCTGAAGAATGAGAGACAGAGAAGGTAACCTAAAAAGACCAGCAGAGAGAGACAGAGTGAAGAGAAAGGACAGGAACAGACATAACAAGACATGACAAATTGTGTAAAAAGTGTAAAAAATATATATATAATCCTCATTGGAAAATGTGGACAAGAGCATGAGCTAAGCTATCAAGCTACACATTTTCCTCTGTCCCATGGCAAAAAGTGTAGAATGCAGGAAATTAGCTTTAAAACTGCAACATTTTCTCTGAGCCTCATGACAACGTGTAAAATAGCATTATAAAACACACATTTTTCTGTCTGCACCACTGCAAAATGTGTTGAAATGCAGTAAGTTAGCTGATACAATCCCTGGACACATTATACAGTATAGTTAGAATAATGTGGTACATTTTATTGATTGGACATGATTGGACATCCTCAAAATGTACATCAGCTATACACATTCATGAATTTAAAAAGTACAGTCGATAAAAGAACAAATAGGCACTGAAAAAGAAACGTATTTGTTGGAGGATAGAGTGGCAGGCTATGGCTCAGGCATTTACATTATTGTTACCTGATAAAATGTCACAATGTATTATTTTCATCAATACTGTTAAAATTTTCATTTTGTTTGGACAGCTGACAAAAAGATCATCCTTAATTCAGTTGAATAATCCCCAGTAAAGCAAGGCATGACGTTATGTTTCAATGTAACCATTGTTGCGAAAAGTACATATACGTGTATCTATTGGTGTGTTTTGTATCGGTCAGTCTCAATAGAGGGAGGGAATTCGGCCTCCCGAGTGGCACAGCGGTCTAAAGCACTGCATCACTACATATCCGGGTTCGGTCACAGGCTGTGTTGCAGCCGGCCTTGACCGGGAGAACCATGCGGCGTGTACAAATTGGCCCAGCGTCGTCCAGCATAGGGAGGTTTTGGCCGGCTGGGATGTCCTTGTCCCATCGAGCTCAAGCGACTCCTTGTGGCGGCCGAGCGCATGCACGCTGACTTTGGTTGCCAGTTGTACGGTGTTTCCTCCGACACATTGGAAGAGCTGGCGTCCGGGTTAGCGTTAAGTGTGTCAAGAAGCAGTGCGGCTTGTCGGTCGTGGTTCCGAGGACGCATGGCTCTCAACCTTCATCTCTCCCGAGTCCTTACAGGAGTTGCAGCAATAGGACAAGACTGTAACTACCAATTCGATATCACAAAATAGAAAAAGGGATAAAAAGTACCTAAAAGTCAAAAGTTTTAGAACTCCTACTCATTCAAGGGTTTTACTTTTTTTAAACTATTTTCTACATTGTAGAATAACAGTAAGGACATCAACTATGAAATAACACATGGAATCATGTAGTAATTTAAAAAAGTGTTAAACAAGTCAAAAATATATTTTATATTTGAGATTCTTCAAATAGCCACCCTATGTCTTGATGAAAGCTTTGCACACTCTTTGCATTCTCTCAAACAGCTTCACGAGGTAGTCACCTGGAATACATTTCCATTATCAGGTGTGTCTTCTTAAAAGTTAATTTGTGGAATTTCTTTCCTTCTTAATGCGTTCTTTCGGTCTTAATGAGCCAATTAGTTGTGTTATGACAGTGTATGAGGGTATACGGAAGATAGCCCTATTTGGTAAAAGACCAAGTCCATATTATGGCAAGAACAACTCAATTAAGCAAAAATAAACGATAGTCCATCAATCCTTTAAGACATGAAGATCATTCAAGTTCAAGTATCTTCAAACTGGCTCTGATGAGGAAATCCACAGGAATGGAAGACCCAGAGTTACCTCTGCTGCAGAGGATACGTTCATTAGAGTTAACTGCACCTCAGATTGCAGTCCAAATAAATGTTTCACAGGGTTCAAGTAACAGACACATCTCAACATCAACTGTTCAGAGGAGACTGTGTGGATCAGGCCTTCGTGGTGGAATTGCTGCAAAGAAACCACGACTAATGTACACCAATAATAATAACTTGCTTGGGCCAAGAAACACGAGCAATCGACATTAGACAGGTGGAAATTTGAGATTTGTGGTGGTGCCGCATATGTATTTCCCACCGTAAAGCATGAGGAGGAGGTGTTATGGTGTGGGGGTGCTTTTCTGGTGACACTGTCTGTGATTTACTTTGAATTCAAGGCACACTTAACCAGCATTTCTACCACAGCATTTTGCAGTGATACGCCATCCCATCTAGTTTGGGCTAGTGGGAAAATCAATTGTTTTTCAACAGAACAATGACCTAACACATATCCAGGCTGTGTAAGGCTATTTTACCAAGAAGGAAAATTATGGAGTGCTGCATCAGATGACCTGGCCTCCACAATCTAATTTGAGATGGTTTGGGATGAGTCAACCGCAGATTAAAGGAAAAGCAGCCAACAACAACAAGTACTCAGCATATGTGGGTACTCCTTCAAGACTATTGGAAAAGCATTCCAGGTGAAGCTGGTTGAGGGAATGCCAAGAGTGTGCAACACTGTCATCAAGACATAGGGTGGCTATTTGAAGAATCTCAAATCTCAAATATATTTGTTGTTTTACACTTTTTTGGTTACTATATATTTGAGCTCTTCTTGCCATAATTTGGACTTGGTCTTTTACCAAATAGGACTTTCTTCTATATTCCACCCCTACTTTGTCACAACACAACTGATTGATTCAAACGCATTAAGAAGGAAAGAAATTCCACAAATGAACTTTTATTAAGGCACACCTGTTAATTGAAATGCATTCCAGGTGACAACCTCATGAAGCTGGGTGAGAGAATGTCAAGAGTGTGCAAAGCTGTCAAGGCGAAGGGTGACTATTTTGAAGAATCTCAAATATAGAATATATTTTAATTTGTTTAAAAAACAATTGTTTACTACATGATTCCATATGTGTTATTTCATAGCTTTGATATCTTCACTATTATTCTACAACGTAGATTCTACAACGTAGAATAAAGTAAAACCCTTGACTGAGTAGGTGTGTCCGAACTTTTGACTGGTAATGTATATAAAAATAGAGTTAGGGGCCACTCCGCATCCAAATTTTGCGAAAGAGCTTTGATATTGCTTGGATAAAACAGTATGTACATAGGATTCTGTTCTGAAAGTGCATTTAAAAAGGCAGTGGGTGTGCAGTTTGTTACTTTCAGATTTGTTTATCAGTTGGTACCATTTTAGTTCACTGCTCTCTAAAATGGCTGATTCAAAAGAATTATGGTCATTACTAGAATACATAGACGTTCATTTGCCATACTGCAAAATCTTGGCCATTTAGAAAATAAATGATGCATAGCCACTGGTGATGCCATACAGGTTTCCAGCCTGTATTGCCTTGAGTAGCAGCATTTGGCATGTATGTTAGCATTCAAATGAAGGTCAGTTGTGTAATGTCTTTATATGTAACAACCCTTCACGTTACACAGCAGATGGATTGATGTTGGCTAAAAGTAAACAGGCAATGTACTCAAGTGTTGTTGCTATTGTCATGCTGCTTTCACACTGCAGGTTATGGGTGCATTTTCAGATGGGTTAGGTTTAGTACTCCTCTTGGGATCTGCATGTTTCCACAGGCCACCATAGCAATTATGAGCACACTTGCTGAATTTAGATATTTCCGGCTGAAAGCACACCAAAATACACTCAAGAAGAACCTAGTTTATAAACACCCGATGCACAGCATTTAGACCTGGTTGTGGTAAAGTACAATCATCACTTGGTGTGAGAGTGGACTAAATAATCATTTCTGTCCTGTATTAGGATCACATCATGATGCAACTGAAGTGTAAACTACAAGAATCAATGGATCTCTCACTCAAGACCCCCAACAGCTCATTCCTCCCAGGTAAATGAAGGGACCAAATGCTTTGGTTATTCCAATATAGTTATAATCAAGTCAAGTACTCGTCAGAACATGTCTACTTTATCATGAGCTGCATTTAACTTGTGTCATAAGTAAATGTTTTCAAGTTATACATTACTCACATTACTTTCAATCTTGTTGTTTGTAAACAATTGAGTAATAACCCTTTATATGCTCTCGGTTATAAAAAAGTAAGACAACAATATTTCAGCATTTTTGTCTATGGCAGCCTAAAATGACTAAAGAAACCCCAATATTGGATGCCAGCTAGATAGCATTTTACTTAAAAGAGAATTTTAAGGATTTTACAACTTGATGTTAGATGGTTACTCACCTTAAAGTAATCTATGAGCCAGGAGAAACTGTAATCCATGTTAGTTTTCTTTAAACAGCCACTACAAAGATCAGGTAACTTTAGCCACCACAAGCTAACAAACAATAGAAGTGAATGGGACATTTGAGCATGTGTTTCTTCTTAAAATGAAATGGTCAAATCACCTCAAAGTTGTCAGGACCCGGTTTCGAACCTGGGTCTCAGGATGAGAAACAGTCACTTAACCAACTGAGCCACGAATAGACAGCAGAACCCAGAAGATGAGGCAGACACAGCAGTACTTAAGACGGTGTATTTAATAAAGAAAAAATCCTAAAATGCAAAAAATGGCAAATCCAAAAGGTGGTAGGAAAAACACAAAAAGACCTCAAAAGAAACTCACCAAAAAATAAACAAAAACAAAAAACAGAATACCACAAGAACTTCACCCGGAATCGACAAGAGTACACAGAACACTAGGGCAGGGTGCTAACATACAAACACAGAGCACAGAACTGAGGGAAACAAAGGGTTTAAATACAATCAGGGGAAACGAGACACAGGTGCAAATAATAATGGGGATCAAGGGAAAAACATAGGGACAAAAAGCACAATGGGGACATCTACTGACCAAAACCCGGAACAACCCTGGCCAAATCCTGACACAAAGTAACATCAAACCAAATACAGAGTTCATTTCAGGGGATTTGTCCAATATCTAAATTCAAGTTCTAAAATCCTGAACTTCCCCTTTAAAAGCTGATGCTTGTCCTGAATCCTTTCTCTTGTGCAGATGATGTCACTGTGGAGTATAACAAGATGAAGATGTACTATGAGAAACTGATGGGTTGCTCTAGTATAGTACAATTCACTCCAAGATTGGATTTGCACACAAAAAGTACCACATTTGAATCGCAGTCTGGGAATGGTAGGAAGCGTGTGCAGGTATGTTTGTGGGGAGTTGATTAACCACATCTCAACCATAGGAATTCAGTCTGAGAGTATTTGATCCCATGTACTAGAGTTGACTGGTCTTCCTTTTTCTGTTACAGGTGTCAACAGGTGTAACAATGTTAAATCCTGAGATTGTCAAAGATCTTACAACACATAACCACAAGCCTACATATAGGTAACTATTGATCACTGAAACTTCCACGACTTTATCATGGCCTTTTCCTATGGTCATGTTTACCAGTAATCCAGAGGAGGCTGGTGGGAGGAGCTATAGGAGGACGGGCTCATTGTAATGGCTGGAATGAATAAATGGAACGGTATCAAACACATCCAACATATGGAAACCACACGTTTGAATCTGTTCCATTTATTCCATTCCTGTAGTTATAATGAGCCCGTCCTCCTATAGCTCCTCCCACCAGCCTCCTCTGTACTAATCAGTTCCACACAGAATCTACAAAGACATTAAGTCAAGAGTGGTTGACTCTTTTTGATTTAATAAAATAGTTTACAACTGTCAACTTTGCTCATCTGCCTCGCAGGCTCCAATGCCCAAAGGCAGGTCTTTTCCAGTGCAGGTCCACTGGACTGGTGTTTCTGATGGAAAGGAAGGGAGATGTGGTTTACAAGGTGACTCAATGGGACAGCAGCCTCCTGGGCTCCAGGATACCAGCAGGACCCCTGTTCAGCATTGACTGTCCTGAGCAGTCTGTCTGCGAACTGCATCTCCCACACTGTATGTGTGATGGTAAGTGATGCATCACTGTATGTGTGATGGTAAGTGATGCATGTGTATGTGTGATGGTAAATGATGCATCACTGTATGTGTGATGGTAAGTGATGCATCGCTGTATGTGTGATGGTAAGTGATGCATCACTGTATGTGTGATGGTAAGTGATGCATCACTGTATGTGTGATGGTAAGTGATGCATCACTGTATGTGTGATGGTAAGTGATGCATCACTGTATGTGTGATGGTAAGTGATGCATCGCTGTATGTGTGATGGTAAGTGATGCATCACTGTATGTGTGATGGTAAGTGATGCATCACTGTATGTGTGATGGTAAGTGATGCATCACTGTATGTGTGATGGTAAGTGATGCATCACTGTATGTGTGATGGTAAGTGATGCATCACTGTATGTGTGATGGTAAGTGATGCATCACTGTATGTGTGATGGTAAGTGATGCATCACTGTATGTGTGATGGTAAGTGATGCATCACTGTATGTGTGATGGTAAGTGATGCATCACTGTATGTGTGATGGTAAGTGATGCATCACTGTATGTGTGATGGTAAGTGATGCATCACTGTATGTGTGATGGTAAGTGATGCATCACTGTATGTGTGATGGTAAGTGATGCATCACTGTATGTGTGATGGTAAGTGATGCATCACTGTATGTGTGATGGTAAGTGATGCATCATTTCAGTATATTGATTGTTTTAATATGCAATATAAAGATTATTCTAATAACTCAATAATAAAATGGGTATGACATGACATTACATGACATTACCACTGAATAATACATTCATACTTTGGATGAAACTTACAGTAAATTAAAGCATTATTTACAGTCAATAAAATAATTGTTCTTATTCTGCAGAGAAGGAAGACAATTTGTCCGTGGCCCATGTTACTGATGGCAACATGGAGATTGTTCAGCCACTCAAGACGACTCCTACACACGTGATTGTAAACATCACACACCTCTCCCTCTTTGGCCTCATCAGAAATGGGTTCTCCTTCCTCCCGGTCCGAAGCCAGGTGCTGCTGTTCCTCCGACCACAAGGGAACAGACCCCAGAAGCGCATACTGAATGTTATTTTGTTGCCCAAGAATGTGCCACGTTGTGAGGTAATGTTTAGAATATGGAGGAATTCATTCTGCACACGGCAAGAGTTGTTTTGTAGAATGAACTTGAACGTAGATATTGTTCTAGCTGGATAAATGGTGGTAAAATGGCTCATTACCATTCCTTGATTTCTTCCAGAACTGTTAGTGTGAATGTGTTTGATCAGTTTGCCTTGAAGTAATGCACCTTTATTCTTTGAAGGTGGAACATCAACAGAACGGAACTACGTTCATTATATCCAACTCCAACTGCACATTGACTCCTCGAGGAAAATATGGCCTCTGCTGTGAGCTGGTGGCAAATTCTAGCATACAGCCAAAAGTAAGCATGGCCATCAAATTCTACCATACATTCCGATATGCACTGAGTGTACAAAACATTAAGGACACCGGCTCTTTTCATGACATTGACTGACCAGATGAATGCAGGTGAAAGCTTTGATCTTTTATTGATGCCACTTGGTAAATCCACTTCAATCAGTATAGATGAAGGGGAGGAGATGGGTTAAAGATTTTTTTAAGCCTTTTTAAGACAATTCAGATATGGATTGTGTATGTGTGCCATTCAGAGGGTGAATGGGCCATTGAATGTGCCTTTCAGAGGGTGAATGGGCCATTGAATGTGCCTTTCAGAGGGTGAATGGGCCATTGAATGTGCCTTTGAACAGGGTATGGTACAGTAGTTGGCCTATGTCAAGAACTGCAAAACAGCTGGGTTTTCACGCTCAACAGTTTACTGTGTGTATCAAGAATGATCCACCACCCAAAGGACATCCAGCCAACTTGACAAAACTGTAAGGAAGGTGTCCTTAATGTTTTGTACACTCAGTGTAAGTATTCCTTTGTAATGTGCTACTATTGGTCTGTGGTGTTGGGTTTGATGTGTGGTTTTTATGTACATGACACCAGGAAGTTCCCACAGGAAAACATGTTCTACATGCTACATGTCCAGCTACAGTAATTCTATCTCTCTGTTACTGTCCATATTTGGCTAATATTATTTTCATCTTGTGTTTCAGAGTGGGCAGTTAGACTATGACTACAGCCCAAACTTCCACCCCACATTTCAGGTGTTTTTAGACTGCATGTCGGGTGTAGAGAACATCAGACTGAGTCTTTTAGACAGAGGAAGTAACGACCAAAGAGTGTGGGAGAGTCTAGTTCCAATAGGTTAGATCAAATGCCAGTTTGTTATGAACCTGTACACCCCTCACCCCCTACTTATTTAAACTGTATTCAACACACTGAACAGTCCTCACCCCCTACTTATTTAAACTGTATTCAACACACTGAACAGTCCTCACCCCCTACTTATTTAAACTGTATTCAACACACTGAACAGCCCTCACCCCTACTTATTTAAACTGTATTCAACACACTGTACACCCCTCACCCCCTACTTATTTAAACTGTATTCAACACACTGAACAGTCCTCACCCCTACTTATTTAAACTGTATACAACACACTGTACACCCCTCACCCCCTACTTATTTAAACTGTGCTCAACACACTGTACACCCCTCACCCCTTCTTATTTAAACTGTGTTCAACACACTGTACACCCCCCTTTCTTATTTAAACTGTGCTCAACACACTGTACACCCCCTCACCCCCTACTTATTTAAACTGTGCTCAACACACTGTACACCCCTCACCCTACTTATTTAAACTGTGCTCAACACACTGTACACCCCTCACCCCCTACTTATTTAAACTGTGCTCAACACACTGTACACCCTCACCCCTTCTTATTTAAACTGCATTCAACACACTGTACACCCTCACCCTACTTATTTAAACTGCATACAACACACTGTACCCCCTCACCCCCTACTTATTTAAACTGTGCTCAACACACTGTACACCCCTCACCCCCTACTTATTTAAACTGCATACAACACACTGTACACCCCTCACCCCCTACTTATTTAAACTGTGCTCAATACACTGTACACCCCTCACCCCCTTCTTATTTAAACTGCATACAACACACTGTACACCCCTCACCCCCTACTTATTTAAACTGTGTTCAACACACTGTACACCCCTCACCCCCTTCTTATTTAAACTGTATACACACACTGTACACCCCTCACCCCCTACTTATTTAAACTGTGCTCAACACACTGTACACCCCTCACCCCCTTCTTATTTAAACTGTGTTCAACACACTGTACACCCCTCACCCCCTACTTATTTAAACTGTGTTCAACACACTGTACACCCCTCACCCCTACTTATTTAAACTGTGTTCAACACACTGTACACCCCTCACCCCCTACTTATTTAAACTGTGTTCAACACACTGTACACCCCTCACCCCTACTTATTTAAACTGTATTCAACACACTGTGCACCCCTCACCCCCTACTTATTTAAACTGTGCTCAACACACTGTACACCCCTCACCCCCTGCTTATTTAAACTGTGCTCAGCACACTGTACACCTCTCACCCCTTCTTACTTAAACTGTATACAACACACTGTACACCCCTCACCCCTACTTATTTAAACTGTGTTCAACACACTGTACCCCCTCACCCCTTCTTATTTAAACTGTATACACACACTGTACACCCCTCACCCCTACTTATTTAAACTGTGTTCAACACACTGTACACCCCTCATCCCCTTCTTATTTAAACTGTATACACACACTGTACACCCCTCACCCCCTACTTATTTAAACTGTATTCAACACACTGTACATCCCTCACCCCCTACTTATTTAAACTGTATTCAACACACTGTACACCCCTCACCCCCTACTTATTTAAACTGTGTTCAACACACTGTACACCCCTCACCCCTTCTTATTTAAACTGTATTCAACACACTGTACACCCCTCACCCCCTACTTATTTAAACTGTATTCAACACACTGTACACCCCTCACCCCCTACTTATTTAAACTGTATTCAACACACTGTACACCCCTCACCCCCTACTTATTTAAACTGTATACAACACACTGTACACCCCTCACCCCCATACTTATTTCAACTGTGTTCAACACACTGTACACCCCTCACCCACTTCTTATTTAAACTGTATACACACACTGTACACCCCTCACCCCCTACTTATTTAAACTGTGCTCAACACACTGTACACCCCTCACCCCCTTCTTATTTAAACTGTGTTCAACACACTGTACACCCCTCACCCCTTCTTATTTAAACTGTATACAACACACTGTACACCCCTCACCCCCTACTTATTTAAACTGTATTCAACACACTGTACACCCCTCACCCCCTACTTATTTAAACTGTATTCAACACACTGTACACCCCTCACCCCCATACTTATTTCAACTGTGTTCAACACACTGTACACCCCTCACCCCCTTCTTATTGTAAACTGTATACACACACTGTACACCCTCACCCCCTACTTATTTAAACTGTGCTCAACACACTGTACACCCCTCACCCCCTTCTTATTTAAACTGTGTTCAACACACTGTACACCCCTCACCCCTACTTATTTAAACTGTGTTCAACACACTGTACACCCCCTCACCCCTACTTATTTAAACTGTGTTCAACTACACTGTACACCCCTCACCCCCTACTTATTTAAACTGTGTTCAACACACTGTACACCCCTCACCCCCTACTTATTTAAACTGTATTCAACACACTGTACACCCCTCACCCCTACTTATTTAAACTGTGCTCAACACATGTACACCCTCACCCCCTACTTATTTAAACTGTGCTCAACACACTGTACACCCCTCACCCCCTTCTTATTTAAACTGTATACATACACACTGTACACCCTCACCCCCCTACTTATTTAAACTTTGTTCAACACACTGTACACCCCTCACCCCTTCTTATTTAAACTGTATACACACACTGTACACCCCTCACCCCCTACTTATTTAAACTGTGTTCAACACACTGTACACCCCTCATCCCCTTCTTATTTAAACTGTATACACACACTGTACACCCCTCACCCCC
>NW_027013559.1:0-15849 GCF_036934945.1 Oncorhynchus masou masou | reverse complement strand
TGTTTCAAAGTAGTTTTTTTAAACTACTAAAAAACACTCTGTGTGACCCTGAATTAAGCCAACTGCAGCATAAAGGAAGGATTTTAAGCCTTTAGACAATTGCGACATGGTTGGTGTATGCGAACCATTCAGAGTGTGGATGGGCAAGACTAAACATGGAAGTGCCTTTGAACGGGGTATGGTAGTAGGTGCCAGGTGCAACCAGTTTGAATGGGGGGTTGCAACTCAATATTAGGAAGGTTTTTCCTAAGGTTTGGTATACTAACTGCATTATTTAAGCAATAAGGTCTGAGGGGGAGTGGTATATGGCCAATATACCACGGCTAAGGGATGTTCTTAAGCACGACGCAATGCGGAGTGCCTGGACACAGCCCCTGTAGCCGTGGCATATTGATTGGCCATACATCACAAACTCGAGGTGCCTTATTTCTATAGAATAATAAAATAAATGTTTTGTCATAATCGTGTCATACGGTCTGATTGACCACGGCTGTCAGCCAATCAGAATTCAAAGCCATACCAGGCGGTGATGCAGCAGGTCAGCATGCTCGATGGTGCAGCTATATATTTTTTTGAGGATCTGGTGAGCCATGACAAATCTTTAGAGTCTCCTGAGGGAAAAGGTGTTGTCGTGCCCTCTTCACGACTGTCTTGGTGTGTTTGGACGATGATAGTTTGTTGGTGATGTGGACACCAAGGAACTTGAAACTCGACCCGCTCCACTACAAACCCTGTTGATGTTTATGGGGGCCTGTTCGGCCGGCCTTTTCCTGTCGTCCCACGATCAGCTCCTTTGTCTTGATCACGTTGAGGGAGAGGTTGTTGTCCTGGCACCACACTCAAATGTCTCTGACCTCCTCCCTATAGGCTGTCTCATTGTTGTTGGTGATCAGGCCAACCACTGTTATGTCATCAGCAAACTTAATGATGGAGTTAGAGGCGGTGTTTGGCCAACCAGTCGTGGGTGAACAAGGAGTACAGGAGGGGACTAAGCATGCACCTCTGAGTGGCCCCAGTGTTGAGGATCAGTGTGGCAGACATGTTGTTGCTTACTCTTACCACCTGTGGGCTTCCGTCAGGAAGTACAGGATCCAGTTGCAGAGGGAGGTGTTTAGTCTAGAGGTCGACCGATTCATTAGGTTTCAAGTTTTCATAACAATCAGAAACCGGTAAATTGGACAGCGATTTGGCCGGTGTTTTTTTTTTACACCTTTATTTAACTAGGAAAGTCAGTTAAAAATACATTCTTATTTTCAATGACGGCCTAGGAACAGTGGGTTAACTGCCTTGTTCAGGGGCAGAATGACAGATTTTTACCTCGTCAGCTCAGGGATTCAATCTTGCAACCTTTAACTAGTCCAACGCTCTAACCACCTTCCTCTCGTTGCACTGCACGAGGAGCCTGCCTGTTACGTGAATGCAGTAGAAGCCAAGGTAAGTTGCTAGCTAGCATTAAACTTATCTTATAACAAACAATCAATCATAATCACTAGTTAACTACACATGGTTGATGATATTACTAGTTTATCTAGCGTGTCCTGCGTTGCATATAATCGATGCGATGCGCATTGTTGCTCCAATGTGTACCTAACCATAAACATCAATGCCTTTCTTAAAATCAATACACAGAAGTATATATTTTTAAACCTGCAAATTTAGCTAAATGAAATCCAGGTTAGCAGGCAATATTAACCAGGTGAAATTGTGTCACTTCTCTTGCGTTCATTGCACGCAGAGTCAGTGTATATGCAACAGTTTGGGCTGCCTAACTTGCCAGAATTTCACGTAATTATGACATAACATTGAATGTTGTGCAATGTTGTGCAATGTAACAGGTATATTTAGACTTACGGATGCCACCACAGAACGGATCCGTATTTCACTGAAAGAATAAACGTCTTGTTTTCGAGATGATAGTTTCAGATTCTACCATATTAATGACCCAAGGCTCGTATTTCTGTGTGTTATTATGTTATAACTAAGTCTATGATTTGATCGAGCAGTCTGACTGAGCAGTGGTTGGCAGCAGTAGGCTCATAAGCATTCATTCAAACAGCACTTTCGTGCATTTTGCCAGCAGCTCTGCGTTGTGCATCAAGCATTGCGCTGTTTATGACTTCAAGCCTATCAACTCCCGAGATTAGGCTGGTGTTAGCGGGAATATTGAAGACTCATGTTAAAAAGGAACCACCAGCTTTCATATGTTCTCATGTTCTGAGCAAGGAACTTAAACGTTAGCTTTCTTACATAGCACATATTGCACTTTTACTTTCTTCTCCAACACTTTGTTTTTGCATTATTTAAACCAAATTGAGCATGTTTCATTATTTATTTGAGGCTAAATTGATTTTGTTGATGTATTATATTCAGTTAAAATAAGTGTTCATCCAGTATTGTTGTAATTGTCATTATTACAAATAAATAAAATAAGAATTGGCCGATTTAATCTGTATATGCTTTTTGGTCCTCCAATAATCGGTATCGGTGTTGAAAAATCATAATCGGTCGACCTCTAAACAGACGCATCACAAATCCTCAACTGGCAGCTTCATTAAATAGTACCCGCAAACACCAGTCTCAACGTCAACAGTGAAGAGGCGAGTCAAATAAATGAATAAAAATTGACCGATTAATCGGTGTCTGCCTTTTGGTCCTCCAATAATCGGTAGTGGTATCGGTATCGGCGTTGAAAAATCATAATCGGTCGACCTCTAGTTTAGTCCCAGGATCCTTAGCTTAGTGATGAGTTTTGTGGGCACTATAGTGTTGAACGCTGAGCTGTAGTCAATGAACAGCATTCTCACACAGGTGTTGCTTTTGATTGAGATTGTGTCATCTGTTAATCGGTTGGGGCGGTATGCAAATTGGAGTTTGTCTGCGGTATCCGGGAGGATGCTTTTGATGTGAGCCATGACTAACCTTTCAAAGCACTTCATGGCTCCTGATGTGAGTGTTACGGGGCGGTAATCATTTAGGCACGGTCCCTTCGCTCCTTGGGCACAGGGACTATGGTGGTCTTCTTGAAACATTGAGGTATTACAGACTCGGTCAGGGAGAGGTTGAACATGTCAGGGAAGACACGTGCCAGTTGGTCTGCTTTGAGCACACATCCTGGTAATCCGGCTTTGTGAATGTTGACCTGAAACAGGATGAAATAACATCTATTCAGAGGACAGCAGAATGATGTGCAAGAAGATCACATCTCAGGGCAAGGTAGACTGTTGTTTTGGCTATGTTCATGCTAATACTGTATATCACAGGCTTAGTGCAGTCAACATTGTGATTTTCCTGTATTTTATATATAGTGCCACACTAGGAAGTTGGAGTAATACTGTGAAATTGTGAAAATTTAGTGTAAGAGCTGCTTGAATAGACCGCCTGAAATGTCATCCTGTGTTGGTGAGGTTGTCACAATCATCTGAATGAATGCGCAGCGTAATTAAAGTTCCTCTGTTAAGAGACCATGCACCATGAGTCTATCGTTATCCACAGGGTTGATTGGAGTACCCTATTCCCTATTTAGTGCACTACTTTTGTTACCATGGGAATAGAATGCCATTTGGGAGACAACCAAAGCCTACAGTGAAATACACGTAGGACTCAGAGAGCTAAGGAGAGTCTTAAACCTTGTACTATCATAAGTATATTATATAAGATCTTTGTGAGAGCCAAATAGTTTTCCATCAGAATAATGACAGCGATTTCAAAACCTTGACTTCTAATTACAAATGCTTGTTTTGACCAACCCAATGTAGAATAACAATTAAAGACCGAATGGACTAAAATTTGCCCTACTGTAAAGGTTTGAGGGTTTTGATGTTAATACCTCTTAGATGTAAAGTCCCTTGTTTAGGGGACCTGTGTGGCTCTGCTACTGTGAGATCAAAAGGGCAATATATCCCAGGGATCCTGAGCCAGTAGGATGTGAATTCTAAAAAAAACACTTAAAGCTCTGATGCCCAACGTACCATTTCATTTGCTCATTGACTGTAAGCTTGTTCACTCCATGTGTAACTCTGTGTTGTTGTTGTTTGTGTCGCACTGCTTTGCTTTATTCTTGGCCAGGTCACAGTTGTAAATTGTGATTAAGTGGATTACATTTTCAATTACATGTAGTTACATTTAACTGGTTAATAAGTTAGTTGGTAAAATAAGACAGAGATGTTGTCATGCATGTGACTGCATATGACACAGCAGATTAGCATGATTTATGTGACTAAAATAACATCAACATTTTTTTCCGCTGAATTTTTGAGATCATAGGAAACACAGTACATAGGAAACAAAGATCATAGGAAACAAAGATCTTAGGAAACAAAGATCATAGGAAACAAAGATTTTAGGAAACAAAGATCATAGGAAACAAAGATCATAGGAAACAAAGATCTTATTAAACAAAGATCATAGGAAACAAACATTTTAGGAAACAAAGATTATAGGAAACAAAGATCTTAGGAAACAAAGCAAGATGTGTTCACTTAATAAACTAGAGTGAACATCTCAACTAGACTACAGAGAGGGGCAACAGAGTCAACGTAATGGATTATCCACCCACTGTTTCTAACGTTAAGGTCAAGCCAACCCACAACCGCCTGCAGTCTAATGATCTAGTGGCATCATGGTTGAAATGTTATTCATATTTTTCACAATTTCATAATTAATACACATTATTTACATTATTTACACTAAAACAACTCCGAAAACCAAGTGTGTATACAGTACCTGTCAAAAATGTGGACACACCAACTCATTAAAGGGTTTTTCTTTATTTGTACTATTTTCTACATTGTAGAATTGTAGTGAATACATCAACACTGTGAAATAACACAAATGGATTCATGTAGTAACCACAAAAGTGTTAAATCAAAATATATCTAATTCTTGAGATTCTTCAATGTAGCCACCCTTTACCTTGATGACAGCTTTGCACACACTTGGCATTCTCTCAACCAGCTTCACCTGGAATGCTTTTCCATTAGTCTTGAAGAAGTTTCCACATATGCTGAGCACTTGTTGGCTGCTTTTCCTTCACTCTGTGGTCCAACTCATCCCAAACCATCACAATTGGGTTGAGGTCGGGTGATTGTGGAGACCAGGTCATCTGATGCAGCACTCCATCACTCTTCTTCTTTGTCAAATAGCCCTTTCACAGCGTGGAGGTGTGTTGGGTCATTGTCCTGTTGAAAAACAAATGATAGTCCCAATAAGCCCAAACCAGATTGGATGGTGTATTGCTGCAGAATGCTGTGGTAGCCATGCTGATTAAGTGTGCCCTGAATTCTAAATACATCTTAGACTGTGTCACCAGCAAAGCACCCCTACACCATCACACCTCCTCCTCAACGCTTCAATACCAGTCATTTTTATATCTCTAAGTTCACATTTGGAGCTGCATGAAAATCATTTTTATTTTGTTTCAAACCATTTAGAAATGTTTATCACAATATCACACATTTTATTTATAAAAATGACCCTTCTGGTCAATGCACTGGTCGACTGGCCTTCAACATAGAAAGATTAATGAATACACATACATGTTATACTGCTGCAGATGAGAAGACAGACATGTCCAGTCTCAGTGATTCTCTCTCTCTCTCTCTCTCTCTCTCTCTCTCTCCCCCTCTCTCCCCTCTCTGTCTCTCTCTCTTTCTGTCTCCTCTCTCTCTCTCTCTCTCTCTCTCTCTCTCTCTATCTCTCCCTCTCTCTCTCCACTCTCTCCACTCTCTCTCTCTCTCTCTCTCTCTCTCTCTCTCTCTATCTCTCCCTCTCTCTCTCTCTCTCCACTCTCTCTCTCTCTTCTCTCTCTCCCCTCTCTCTCTCCCCTCTCTCTCCCTCTCTCTCTCTCTCTCTCTCTCTGCTCTCTCTTCTCTCTCTCTCTCCTTCTCTATCTATCTCCCCCTCTCTCTCTCTCCCCTCTCTCTCTCTCCCCCCCTCTCTCTCTCCCCTCTCTCTCCCCTCTCTCTCTCTCCCCTCTCTCTCTCTCGCTCTCTCTCTCCTCTCTCCCCTCTCTCTCCCCCCTCTCTCTCTCCTCTCTCTCTCACTTGTTTTGCTGCCTAAGAGAGAGAGAAGTAGTTGAGATGTGTCCTTCTAAGGGATTAGTTACAGTGAGAGTTGAAACTGACAAGCAGAGATGGAATCAATGAAATGTAAACTAAAGAATATTTGCAGCTCCTTCAGCGTTTATTGAACACTACAGAATATTTATGTTGTCACTTTTCTTTAGTGTCACGTTCGACAACACAAAGTTACTTTTTCTCATACCTTGCTGTGAAACTTAGGACTCCATATTAAGTAGAAACAATCAACCCAAATACTGTGAACTTACATGAACAATTCCACAAATATTTCTCAACACCTTTTTAGGCCTGTGGGCCAAGCAGGAATCTCAGTCAGTAGGTGACTCCAACTATTGCATAAAGGCAGGTGTGTTTTTGGGATGTACCTTTAGGGAAATAGAAATAACAGGATATTTATGTTCAGCTTTCCACCAGCTTTAGTAGATGTATGATTAAGTGGGATGAATAAAAACAGCTTTAGTAGATGTATGATTAAGTGGGATGAATAAAAACAGCTTTAGTAGATGTATGATTAAGTGGGATGAATAAAAACGGCTTTAGTAGATGTATGATTAAGTGGGATGAATAAAAACAGCTTTAGTAGATGTATGATTAACTGGGATGAATAAAACAGCTTTAGTAGATGTATGATTAAGTGGGATGAATAAAAACAGCTTTAGTAGATGTATGATTAAGTGGGATGAATAAAAACAGCTTTAGTAGATGTATGATTAAGTGGGATGAATAAAAACAGCTTTAGTAGATGTATGATTAAGTGGGATGAATAAAAACAGCTTTAGTAGATGTATGATTAAGTGGGATGAATAAAAACAGCTTTAGTAGATGTATGATTAAGTGGGATGAATAAAAAAAGCTTTAGTAGATGTATGATTAAGTGGGATGAATAAAAACAGCTTTAGTAGATGTATGATTAACTGGGATGAATAAAACAGCTTTAGTAGATGTATGATTAAGTGGGATGAATAAAAACAGCTTTAATAGATGTATGATTAAGTGGGATGAATAAAAACAGCTTTAGTAGATGTATGATTAAGTGGGATGAATAAAAACAGCTTTAGTAGATGTATGATTAAGTGGGATGAATAAAAACAGCTTTAGTAGATGTATGATTAAGTGGGATGAATAAAAACAGCTTTAGTATATGTATGATTAAGTGGGATGAATAAAAACAGCTTTAGTAGATGTATGATTAAGTGGGATGAATAAAAACAGCTTTAGTAGATGTATGATTAAGTGGGATGAATACAAACAGCTTTAGTAGATGTATGATTAAGTGGGATGAATAAAAACAGCTTTAGTAGATGTATGATTAAGTGGGATGAATAAAAACAGCTTTAGTAGATGTATGATTAAGTGGGATGAATAAAAACAGCTTTAGTAGATGTATGATTAAGTGGGATGAATAAAAACAGCTTTAGGGTTCTTGGTGTGATGTCATGACATCAGAATATATGAGTGTCTCGACCTGCTACTGGAAAGATGGAGTCACGTGGGTCAGGTAGTGTACAGGTCAGGTAGTGTACAGGTCAGGTAGTGCACAGGTCAGGTAGTGTACAGGTCAGGTAGTGTACAGGTCAGGTAGTGTACAGGTCAGGTAGTGTACAGGTCAGGTAGTGTACAGGTCAGGTAGTGTACAGGTAGGTCAGGTAGTGTACAGGTCAGGTAGTGTACAGGTAGGTCAGGTAGTGTACAGGTCAGATAGTGTACAGGTCAGGTAGTGTACTGGTCAGATAGTGTACAGGTCAGGTAGTGTACAGGTCAGGTAGTGTACAGGTCAGGTAGTGTACAGGTAGGTCAGGTAGTGTACAGGTCAGGTAGTGTACAGGTAGGTCAGGTAGTGTACAGGTAGGTCAGGTAGTGTACAGGTCAGGTAGTGTACAGGTAGGTCAGGTAGTGTACAGGTAGGTCAGGTAGTGTACAGGTCAGGTAGTGTACAGGTCAGGTAGTGTACAGGTCAGGTAGTGTACAGGTCAGGTAGTGTACAGGTCAGGTAGTGTACAGGTCAGGTAGTGTACAGGTCAGGTAGTGTACAGGTAGGTCAGGTAGTGTACAGGTCAGGTAGTGTACAGGTAGGTCAGGTAGTGTACAGGTCAGGTAGTGTACAGGTAGGTCAGGTAATGTACAGGTCAGGTAGTGTACAGGTCAGGTAGTGTACAGGTCAGATAGTGTACAGGTCAGGTAGTGTACAGGTCAGGTAGTGTACAGGTCAGGTAGTGTACAGGTAGGTCAGGTAGTGTACAGGTAAGATAGTGTACAGGTCAGGTAGTGTACAGGTCAGGTAGTGTACAGGTCAGGTAGTGTACAGGTCAGGTAGTGTACAGGTCAGGTAGTGTACAGGTCAGGTAGTGTACTGGTCAGGTAGTGTACAGGTAGGTCAGGTAGTGTACAGGTAAGATAGTGTACAGGTCAGGTAGTGTACAGGTCAGATAGTGTACAGGTCAGGTAGTGTACAGGTCAGGTAGTGTACAGGTCAAGTAGTGTACAGGTCAGGTAGTGTACAGGTAGGTCAGGTAGTGTACAGGTCATGTAGTGTACAGGTCAGGTAGTGTACAGGTCAGGTAGTGTACAGGTAGGTCAGATAGTGTACAGGTCAGGTAGTGTACAGGTAAGATAGTGTACAGGTCAGGTAGTGTACAGGTCAGATAGTGTACAGGTCAGGTAGTGTACAGGTCAGGTAGTGTACAGGTCAAGTAGTGTACAGGTCAGGTAGTGTACAGGTCAGGTAGTGTACAGGTAGGTCAGGTAGTGTACAGGTCATGTAGTGTACAGGTCAGGTAGTGTACAGGTATGTCAGGTAGTGTACAGGTCAGCTAGTGTACAAGTCAGATAGTGTACAGGTCAGGTAGTGTACAGGTCAGGTAGTGTACAGGTCAGATAGTGTACAGGTAGGTCAGGTAGAGTACAGGTCAGGTAGAGTACAGGTCAGGTAGTGTACAGGTCAGGTAGTGTACAGGTCAGGTAGTGTACAGGTCAGGTAGTGTACAGGTCAGGTAGTGTACAGGTAGGTCAGGTAGTGTACAGGTCAGGTAGTGTACAGGTAGGTCAGGTAGTGTACAGGTCAGGTAGTGTACAGGTCAGGTAGTGTACAGGTCAGGTAGTGTACAGGTCAGGTAGTGTACAGGTCAGATAGTGTACAGGTCAGGTAGTGTACAGGTCAGGTAGTGTACAGGTAGGTCAGGTAGTGTACAGGTCAGGTAGTGTACAGGTCAGGTAGTGTACAGGTCAGGTAGTGTACAGGTCAGGTAGTGTACAGGTCAGGTAGTGTACAGGTAGGTCAGGTAGTGTACAGGTAAGATAGTGTACAGGTCAGGTAGTGTACAGGTCAGATAGTGTACAGGTCAGGTAGTGTACAGGTCAGGTAGTGTACAGGTAGGTCAGGTAATGTACAGGTCAGGTAGTGTACAGGTAGGTCAGGTAGTGTACAGGTCAGGTAGTGTACAGGTAGGTCAGGTAGTGTACAGGTCAGGTAGTGTACAGGTCAGGTAGTGTACAGGTCAGGTAGTGTACAGGTCAGGTAGTGTACAGGTCAGGTAGTGTACAGGTCAGGTAGTGTACAGGTAGGTCAGATAGTGTACAGGTAAGATAGTGTACAGGTCAGGTAGTGTACAGGTCAGATAGTGTACAGGTCAGGTAGTGTACAGGTCAGGTAGTGTACAGGTAGGTCAGGTAGTGTACAGGTCAGGTAGTGTACAGGTCAAGAAGTGTACAGGTCAGGTAGTGTACAGGTCAGGTAGTGTACAGGTCAGGTAGTGTACAGGTAGGTCAAGTAGTGTACAGGTCAGGTAGTGTACAGGTCAGGTAGTGTACAGGTCAGGTAGTGTACAGGTCAGGTAGTGTACAGGTAGGTCAAGTAGTGTACAGGTCAGGTAGTGTACTGGTCAGGTAGTGTACAGGTCAGATAGTGTACAGGTCAGGTAGTGTACAGGTCAGGTAGTGTACTGGTCAGGTAGTGTACAGGTCAGATAGTGTACAGGTCAGGTAGTGTACAGGTCAGGTAGTGTACTGGTCAGGTAGTGTACAGGTCAGATAGTGTACTGGTCAGGTAGTGTACAGGTCAGATAGTGTACAGGTCAGGTAGTGTACAGGTCAGGTAGTGTACAGGTCAGGTAGTGTACAGGTCAGATAGTGTGTACAGGTAGGTCAGGTAGTGTACAGGTCAGGTAGTGTACAGGTCAGGTAGTGCACAGGTCAGGTAGTGTACAGGTCAGGTAGTGTACAGGTCAGGTAGTGTAGTGTCAGGTCAGGTAGTGTACAGGTCAGATAGTGTACAGGTCAGGTAGTGTACAGGTCAGATAGTGTACAGGTCAGGTAGTGTACAGGTCAGGTAGTGTACAGGTCAAGTAGTGTACAGGTCAGGTAATGTACAGGTCAGGTAGTGTACAGGTAGGTCAGGTAGTGTACAGGTCATGTAGTGTACAGGTCAGGTAGTGTACAGGTCAGGTAGTGTACAGGTCAGGTAGTGTACAGGTCAGGTAGTGTACAGGTCAGGTAGTGTACAGGTCAGGTAGTGTACAGGTAGGTCAGGTAGTGTACAGGTAGGTCAGGTAGTGTACAGGTCAGGTAGTGTACAGGTAGGTCAGGTAGTGTACAGGTCAGGTAGTGTACAGGTCAGGTAGTGTACAGGTCAAGTAGTGTACAGGTCAGGTAGTGTACAGGTCAAGTAGTGTACAGGTCAGGTAGTGTACAGGTCAGGTGTAGGTGTACAGGTCAGATAGTGTACAGGTCAGTCAGGTAGTGTACAGGTCAGGTAGTGTACAGGTCAGGTAGTGTACAGGTCAGGTAGTGTACAGGTAGGTCAGGTAGTGTACAGGTCAGGTAGTGTACAGGTCAGGTAGTTTACAGGTCAGGTAGTGTACAGGTCATTTGGGTAGGTCAGATAGTGTACAGGTCAGGTAGTGTACAGGTCAGGTAGTTTACAGGTCAGGTAGTGTACAGGTCAGGTAGTTTACAGGTCAGGTAGTGTACAGGTCAGGTAGTGTACAGGTAGGTCAGGTAGTGTACAGGTCAGGTAGTGTACAGGTAGGTCAGGTAGTGTACAGGTCAGGTAGTGTACAGGTCAGGTCGTGTACAGGTCAGGTAGTGTACAGGTCAGGTAGTGTACAGGTCAGGTAGTGTACAGGTCAGGTAGTGTACAGGTCAGTTAGTGTACAGGTCAGGTAGTGTACAGGTAGGTCAGGTAGTGTACAGGTCAGGTAGTGTACAGGTCAGGTAGTTTACAGGTCAGGTAGTGTACAGGTCAGGTAGTGTACAGGTCAGGTAGTCAGTAGTGTGCAGGTAGTGTACAGGTCAGGTAGTGTAGTGTACAGGTCAGGTCGTGTACAGACAGGTCAGGTAGTGTACAGGTCAGGTAGTGTACAGACAGGTCAGGTAGTGTACAGGTCAGGTAGTGTACAGGTCAGGTAGTGTACAGGTAGGTCAGGTAGATTACAGGTCAGATAGTGTACAGGTCAGGTAGTGTACAGGTCAGGTAGTGTACAGGTCAGATAGTGTACAGGTCAGGTAGTGTACAGGTCAGGTAGTGTACAGGTCAGATAGTGTACAGGTCAGGTAGTGTACAGGTCAGGTAGTGTACAGGTAGGTCAGGTAGTGTACAGGTCAGGTAGTGTACAGGTCAGGTAGTGTACAGGTCAAGTAGTGTACAGGTCAGGTAGTGTACAGGTCAAGTAGTGTACAGGTCAGTGTACAGTGTGTACAGGTCAGATAGTGTACAGGTCAGGTAGTGTACAGGTCAGGTAGTGTACAGGTCAGATAGTGTACAGGTCAGGTAGTGTACAGGTCAGGTAGTGTACAGGTCAGGTAGTGTACAGGTCAGATAGTGTACAGGTCAGGTAGTGTACAGGTCAGGTAGTTTACAGGTCAGGTAGTGTACAGGTAGGTCAGATAGTGTACAGGTCAGGTAGTGTACAGGTCAGGTAGTTTACAGGTCAGGTAGGTCATTTAGTGTACAGGTCAGGTAGTTTACAGGTCAGGTAGTGTACAGGTCAGGTAGTGTACAGGTAGGTCAGGTAGTGTACAGGTCAGGTAGTGTACAGGTAGGTCAGGTAGTGTACAGGTCAGGTAGTGTACAGGTCAGGTCAGGTCGTGTACAGGTCAGGTAGTGTACAGGTCAGATAGTGTACAGGTAGTGTACAGGTCAGGTAGTGTACAGGTCAGGTAGTGTACAGGTCAGGTAGTGTACAGGTCAGGTAGTGTACAGGTAGGTCAGGTAGTGTACAGGTCAGGTAGTGTACAGGTCAGGTAGTTTACAGGTCAGGTAGTGTACAGGTACAGGTCAGGTCGTGTACAGGTAGGTCAGGTAGTGTACAGGTCAGGTAGTGTACAGGTCAGGTCGTGTACAGGTAGGTCAGGTAGTGTACAGGGTCAGGTAGTGTACAGGTCAGGTAGTGTACAGGTCAGGTAGTGTACAGGTCAGGTAGTGTACAGGTAGGTCAGGTAGATTACAGGTCAGATAGTGTACAGGTCAGGGTAGTGTACAGGTCAGGTAGTGTACAGGTAGGTCAGATAGTGTACAGGTCAGGTAGTGTACAGGTAGGTCAGATAGTGTACAGGTCAGGTAGTGTACAGGTAGGTCAGATAGTGTACAGGTCAGGTAGTGTACAGGTCAGGTAGTGTACAGGTCAGGTAGTGTACAGGTAGGTCAGATAGTGTACAGGTCAGGTAGTGTACAGGTCAGGTAGTGTACAGGTCAAGAAGTGTACAGGTCAGGTAGTGTAAAGGTCAGGTAGTGTACTGGTCAGGTAGTGTACAGGTAGTGTACAGGTCAGATAGTGTACAGGTCAGGTAGTGTACAGGTCAGGTAGTGTACAGGTCAGGTAGTGTACAGGTCAGGTAGTGTACAGGTAGGTCAAGTAGTGTACAGGTCAGGTAGTGTACAGGTCAGGTAGTGTACAGGTCAGGTAGTGTACAGGTCAGGTAGTGTACAGGTCAGGTAGTGTACAGGTCAAGTAGTGTACAGGTCAGGTAGTGTACAGGTCAGGTAGTGTACAGGTCAGGTAGTGTACAGGTCAGGTAGTGTACAGGTCAGGTAGTGTACAGGTCAGGTAGTGTACAGGTCAGGTAGTGTACAGGTCAGGTAGTGTAGAGGTCAGGTAGTGTACAGGTCAGGTAGTGAATATGTCAGGTAGTGTACAGGTCAGGTAGTGTACAGGTCAGGTAGTGTACAGGTCATGTAGTGTACAGGTCAGGTAGTGTACAGGTCAGGTAGTGTACAGGTCATGTAGTGTACAGGTCAGGTAGTGTACAGGTCATGTAGTGTACAGGTCAGGTAGTGTACAGGTCAGATAGTGTACAGGTCAGGTAGTGTACAGGTCAGGTAGTGTACAGGTCAGGTAGTGTACAGGTCAGGTAGTGTACAGGTCATGTAGTGTACAGGTCAGGTAGTGTACAGGTCAGGTAGTGTACAGGTCAGGTAGTGTACAGGTCAGTGTAGTGTACAGGTCAGGTAGTGTACAAGTCAGATAGTGTACAGGTCAGGTAGTGTACAGGTCAGGTAGTGTACAGGTAGGTCAGGTAGTGTACAGGTCAGGTAGTGTACAGGTCTGTTAGTGTACAGGTCAGGTAGTGTACAGGTCAGGTAGTGTACAGGTCAGGTAGTGTACAGGTCAGGTAGTGTACAGGTCAGGTAGTGTACAGGTCAGGTAGTGTACAGGTCAGGTAGTGTACAGGTCAGATAGTGTACAGGTAGGTCAGATAGTGTACAGGTAGGTCAGGTAGTGTACAGGTAGGTCAGGTAGAGTACAGGTCAGATAGTGTACAGGTCAGGTTGTGTACAGGTCAGGTAGTGTACAGGTAGGTCAGATAGTGTACAGGTAGGTCAGGTAGTGTACAGGTAGGTCAGATAGTGTACAGGTAGGTCAGATAGTGTACAGGTAGGTCAGATAGTGTACAGGTCAGGTTGTGTACAGGTCAGGTAGTGTACAGGTCAGGTAGTGTACAGGTCAGGTAGTGTACAGGTCAGGTAGTGTACAGGTCAGGTAGTGTACAGGTAGGTCAGGTAGTGTACATGTAGGTCAGGTAGTGTACAGGCAGGTCAGGTAGTGTACAGGTCAGGTAGTGTACAGGTCAGGTAGTGTACAGGTCAGATAGTGTACAGGTAGGTCAGGTAGTGTACAGGTAGGTCAGGTAGTGTACAGGCAGGTCAGGTAGTGTACAGGTAGGTCAGGTAGTGTACAGGCAGGTCAGGTAGTGTACAGGTCAGATAGGCACGGCAGGTTGTCTAATGGTTAAAGCTTTGGGCCTGTAACCGAAAGGTTGCTGGATCGAATACCCGAGCTGACATGGTAAAAGCCTTCGTTCTGCCCCTGTACATGGCAGGTAACACACTGTTCCCCAGTAGACTGTCATTTCAAATAAAGTTTTCTTCTTCAGCTGACTTGCCTAGTTAAATAAAGGTCAAATATAATGTTAACGTAGTTCAGGTACTTTCTCACTGGTCTGTGGGATATTCTGCAAGTGGCTGTTTAGTTGGCAAGTTGTAGGCCTGCGAGTCCACTGACTGTAATTCTACTGATCTGCTGCCAATGGACGGAGGCTTTGTTGTTTTTCTGTCCAGCAGGAAGGGAGGGAACGCTGGGGGCTGAAGAGAGGGGTTAGAGCAACACTAGTGGTAGACAAGGGGTACCACAACACCTATTTCCCCCAAAAAACGTACAAAAAGTGGATGCACTTTATACTGTCATCAGGTCACTATAGAGTGCAGTCAACACACAACGTTTTCCTTAGTAAATGTTACTGTAAATTAAATCAAACTCTAATTTTTTAGTATCACTGTATCTGCTCTTAGACTTCATAGATAAACACCCATCTTTAGGTATTTCACGGAACCAAAGTATTCACACAAGATCAATTCAACAAACCTTTTACATGTGAGATGATTATGTAACGTAAATCAAATCAGGCCACAAAGCAATGTACAAAAAAATTCACTTGCACGCAAAAAAATAAAAAATAAATAAATGATCAAGGGAAAAAAAGAAAACGATTCAGTGTTCTTTCTAACAGGAAACTCTATCTGACACCCAGCCCTTCCACTTCCTGTTATAGGGTTTGTGATTTTATAGACGGTTCTACACATCTGCATCCCAAATGGCACGCTTTCCCTATATAGTGCACCTAACTTTGACCAGGACTCATAGGGCTCTGGTCAAAAAGTAGAGCACTATATAGGACACAGGGAATAGCCATCTGGTAGGACACACGTGATATCAGCCCACCTGTTGACACAATTTACTTACGACTGAATGGAGCTCACATTCAATACAGTAAAACCCTCCCAAGTTAACAGCACAGTCTATAATGAATGGAAGGAATCCAATAGATATCGCTAATTCCCACATATTGAAACAAAGCAGTTATCGTTCAACAAACTCATTTTGTAATGTTACATTTGAGTGACACTGCATCTCAGTCACTAGGGGCGTCACTACAGACACCGTGGTTCCAATCCAATGTGTATCACAACCTGACGTGATTGGGAGTCAAATAGGGCGGCGCACAATTGGTCCAGAGTCGTCCGGGTTTGACCGTTGTAGGCCGCCATTGAAAATAAGAATTTGTTCTTAACTGACTTGCCCTGTTAAATAAAATAAAAAATATATATGAAAAAAATATACATGAAACAAATATACAACGTAATAGCTTGGAAGTCAGGCTAACATGATTATCCTGGTCTGACCCAACAGATCATTGGTCTATAGTAACCTGATTATTCTGGTCTGACCCCACAGCTCTTTAGTCTTAACCTGGTCTGAGTCTATAGTAACCTGATTAACCT